>NC_081802.1:10185701-10265701 GCF_963082965.1 Carassius carassius | reverse complement strand
AGATCGGATTACAGGTTCAGTTGGTGGAGTTGGGGTTGGAGGAGGGAGTTAATTGCAAGCAGCGATGCGATGGAAGAGATACTGAAGAATGGGAATTTAAATAGACCGCAGGTGATAGGTGTCAAGACTGGATTGGTACATGTCAGGAACAGCTGAATGTCAGCTGATGCAAGCGTGACTAACGTGGCCTGACAGAACTAACGCGATGCTCGATATTTATGATCAGGAAATATTCATGCGTCACTCTCTCTGATATGAGTAGATAGGTCTCATCATTTTGAGGTAAATGTTCTCAAAAGTCTGAAAAATCTGTGTGTAACTCTAAAGAACATCACTACCGAACACCATTTTTTTCTGCAATTAAGCACACTTTTTTGGGAGTTATTCCATATCATTTATTTTTTTTTGTGTGTACAACTGTTTATAACTGTGCTAGATAACCATGTGCTGATTAGCATTTTTGAGACACTACCAAAACAGTCATGACCGAAACATGTCATCATTGTTTCGGTAGTGACAAAAGGCAATACATAATCTTCATATTTGCGGGAAATAAACAAAATTTTTGTATGGTTATGCACATTTTCTATAATTTAGTATGTTTTAGTAGTGTTTTTGTATGCAAGTTAAAATTCTGTAATGTGATCTGATCTCTATCAAAGAATTATGTCACAACTGAAAATGTGCAGTCACAACCGAAACATGGGATATTTTGGCAAAAATAAAGTATACTGAATTATCAACTAAGATGTTATGAGAGTTTTTGGTTCAATGTATATTCAAACTAATGAATCCTTAACTTTCAATTCATTATGATCAACATTTTGCCTTTTACAAAGAAAACTGGATTCAAAATACCTACTAATCTCATAAATTACACTTGAAATATTGTTAAAAATGTAATTACTATTGAGTTTCCTCTGATTTCTTTTTTGTAATATTGCAAAAAAATATGTATTTACAATGTAGATGTAAGCTAAATCTTTATAGGTCAATATAACCCTTCTAATTAAATTATTATTGCGGTAGTGACAAATTTGGGGTGTGGAGAAATAATCCCAAACTTTATGAAAATACAATATGAGAATTACCTGCGTAATTACTAGAAATTTGTACTTGGGTATTATACAATTTTCTTATATACTTTTTGTTTGGAATTTTTTTTTTTGTTTCCAAGATGTTTCCAACTCTGTCTTTGGACCAATTCTGTAGAATGGCCCATATATGCATGATTCAAAAAAGCTCAGATGTCAAGAAACAGATCTTTACCACTCAAAAACAATAAATAAACTAAATAAAAACAAATATAAAATGATTACGTTCTAAAACTAGTAATAATAAATTATAGTTTATTATGTATTTCAGGATTATTAGAAATGTGTGAAAGGTCAAATTACCTCAGACAGAAGGGAAAATGTGACCTTTGAAATGGTTTGGCATCAGGTGTTTT
Organism: Carassius carassius; assembly: GCF_963082965.1. NCBI lineage: Eukaryota > Metazoa > Chordata > Actinopteri > Cypriniformes > Cyprinidae > Carassius > Carassius carassius. Next base: position 10,264,251 of record NC_081802.1, on the reverse strand, counting down.
CCCATAACAAATGCCTGAAACTCTTACTTGCAAGTGCACTGAAACATTGAAGTAACTGTGAGGAATTATTTTTCAGGGAATGAGAAGGGAAGTGTGGTATGTTGTTGAGGAAAAAAAATGTGCAAAACATTTAAACTTCTTCTGGTAGTATATGAAAAAAACAAGGTTTCATCATTATTTTTAGATGTCAGGTTGCCCTTTTGATGCACTTTATACCTGATATTAAATACTATTGGTCAATTATGTAAATGTTGTAGATTTTTACCTGATACAGTCAAGCACAAAAGTGGCAATATGTTTGGTTGAAATACAAACTGCACAATTTCTCCAGGGTGTTCCCACATTATTTATTTTTTTATCTTACATCGCAACAAAGAACAGCCAATCAAACACAGACCTGAGGATTATGACCTGATTGTTGCGTTGGAGTTCGAACTTTGTCCTGGGTGAGCAGAGGGACACAGACAGAGCATGGACTGATAAATATTTTGTTTTTGTCCCATTATTGGCAATTTTTTCAAGGATATTTTAGACTGTGTTACCTCTGGGTCACAGTAATGGAGCACTATTCAGACCAGGTAAGTTCCAATGTTTCACATTTTTACTAGTTTTGCATGAAAAATTTATGTTAAATGTAGCCTCTTATCTAGCCTGCCTGTGTAATATCTCATACAGAGCAAAGTTCAGAAAATTTTTAAAGTTCTGTCTTATTGTTTCAACATTTATTTGATTTTACTTTTGGCACTTTGGTCCATTTTCTATATTGTATTTTCCATTGAATCCCACTGACAACAAACGATATATACAGCAAATATATTCACTATATCTCAGGGCGGTGAAGGGTTAGAACTGCTCGATTTGCTCTTTGATAAGAATGATGGCATCTTACGGCATGTGGCTATGGGACCACAATATGATCAGCTTTGGCCAGTTCAAGATCCTCATGTAAGTCTGACTTCTTCCAAGTTTCTTCAATTCATCAGATTTTAACAAATAAGAGGAAAAATTCACCCCAAAATGACAATGATCGTTTACTTATCCTCATGTCATTCCAAATCTTTTTGACATTATTCCTTGTGCAGAACACAAAAGAAGATATTCTGAAGAATGTTCATGTGCATACAATGACACTCAATGGGGTCCAAAATTTGGACTCCACTGACTTGCATTGAAATAACAAAAACAGTTTTTAACTTGATTCATGTTCTACAGAAGAAAGAATGCAATATCTCATCATTCACCATCCTGTATTTTTGATTGCCAGATGATGATGCCTGCCCAGGGTAATGAGGACTTCTTCAACGCACTTTTAGGTGGGTATGACTCTGTTTCTGGTTCTCCAGTTTGGTCGCCCTCTCCTAGCGACAGTGGAATCAGCGAAGATCCTCATTCGGATCACATCGACAGTCCGCTGCAAACCGCAAGCCCTCCTTTGGAACCTTGTATTGTCATATCCCAGGCGCAAGACAATCTTGACACCAACTTCCCAATTAATTTCAGTGAGTATCAAATATTCGTGAAGTGAACTTTCCTGGTGACTTAAGACTGTGTAAACATAGATAATTAGCCTCCCACTTATTGATTGACTGCATTATGCGGTGTTCTGAAGATAAGCCACTATTTCTGAGCTTTGTAAATCTCTTCACATGGAAAGAATGAAAGATAAATTGTATTATCTGTTGCGGCAGATGGCTGGGAGACTGGTTTCTTTCCAGACATTGCTGAAGGGATGCAGCGTGCATCTGAAACGCCACAGGCACAACCAACCACTGGATTCCCCCTAACTGTCAAGGACCTGCTGCTATCTGGCACACCAGAGCCTGTGAGTTTGCACTCAGGCATGAAGCTAGGTAAAATACACAAGGCAGAATAGGGAAAAGGTGAACTGGAGTGCAGATGAAAGGTGAACTCGATAGGTTTCTAACTGTCCAGGCACACAGAGACGTTGATTGGATTTGTTACTTTTATGTCTGTTTGATATTCCAGACCACAAGGGTGTCCCAGCAGTCCTACCAGGAGCTGGTTCTCACAGAGGATGAGAAACGACTACTTGCCAAGGAAGGAGCAACTCTGCCAAATCAGTTTCCGCTCACCAAGGTTCTGTCTGTTGGCAATTCCACCATAATAGTAGAGCGCAGCTGATAGTCTTTGTAGCCCAATGTTTCTGCTTCTTTCCCATGATCAAGTACGAGGAAAGGATTCTGAAGAAAATCCGACGAAAGCTCCGCAACAAGCAGTCAGCTCAAGAGAGCAGGAAGAAGAAGAAAGAATACATCGATGGCCTGGAGAGCAGGTATCGACTGTTGTGCTCAAACAAATGAAGCAAAAACAGAAGCTATGTGTTTCGAATCACAGAGTAAAAATCATAATCCGAGTTGATGAAATTTGCAGCTACTGAACACAACCCCCACCTGGCAAAATACCAGGTGGAAGTCCACTGCTGTGTTTTGAGAATGAACTTGAGAGTGGATTTGATTACAACCTTTTTTCTTTTATATGGTACTTACGGGAAATTTATTCCTGTAGGATGGCGGCATGCAGTGCACACAACCAGCAGCTGCAGAGGAAAGTCTTCCAGCTGGAGAAATGCAACATGTGAGGAAATCATTTACTTGGTAATCTTCACACTCCATACAGGCTCCTGAAATTGAACTTTTTAACCGGCTCTCTCTATTTCAGCTCTCTGATGGAACAACTGCGTCGGCTGCAGGCGTTGGTCATGAATGGATCCAACAAACCGGTCCAGACTGGGACCTGCATTCTGGTAAGGGTTAAAAGAAGCAATATTAGTACATGAAAGATGAAGTCATACAATAATCAAGTTTTGGGCATTTAAAATCACACACTACTCACATAACACACAGCATTTTCTCTGGCACTTGCTGCTGAATTTTTTTTTTCACCACAAACACATTCTCAAAACACATTCTTGGGCTTATTTTATATGATTTATCAGTACATCTTATTCCAAAGAAACAGGGAAGTATTTAGTTCCCTCGATGTACTAAAACATGCACATGATTACTATTTCGTTCCCACAATTGTATTTCGGCACCCCGGGTTGGCGCAAAAACCCCGCATATTTATTTTCATTCATCTTCAAGTGCGCTTGTTCCTGTTTGTGTCGTCAATCTGGCAACCTGTGTCTGCAAGTCTGAGGAGGTGAAAAAAGCCCTCTCCAATATTTTGAATTTGGACTGCAATACCTAGTTCAACCACCCTGTGTCAATCCTATATACAGCACTGTTTTCATTATGATAATAGTAATAAGATAATGTTTCTTGAGCACCATTTCTGAAGGATCATGTGACAGCTTTCCCATTACACAAGCAATATTCATTTAAAATGCCATTTGTGGTTGACTTCAATTCAGTAAATGTAAAAAACCTATCATCTGAAGTCTCACACTATGGTACATATTGTTGTATTTTATGAGGTGGCACAAAACTTGCTCTTAAGGAAATGCTCTTAAATCAATAATCAGCATTCCTCAACAAGAAGGATCCGGGCAACTAAGTAATCACATCTTCAATCTACAGCTACTTGATGACAAAAATGAATGTTACATCAAAGTTGTGCTTCATTAATTGCCGTTCTTGCTGCTACACTCAAACCTCCCATCTGCCTCTGTCCCTCAGGTGCTACTTTTGTCTTTCACCTTGATTCTGCTGCCCAATCTTAAGCCCTTCGCAGATACCAAGGTCAGCCAGCACGGAGACTTCAGCCCATTGAGAGGTGAGTTTTCTGGCCGAAACAACTCTCCATCCAGTCCTTAAGGGGAAAAACCTATTACAACTACCTTATATCCTCTAGCCACTAACTTGAGAGGAAAATGTCATGTTTGAAGAACAAGGGGTTCTTGAATCTGTGTAATGTATCATTTGGTTGACAATCTATTAGGCTTAGACTGAAAACTTTTGACAGTTATTGGAAGTACTGAGAGAAGTGACGCTGACTAGAAAAATGGCAAACAGCTTAGTAATGTTTCCCACACGCTGAATCAACGGAGTGGAAGAAAAGCTGTAATTTGTCCTCATCAAACTGCTGTCAGTGTTTCTGAAGGGGATCACAGTTCACAGTTTTTTTCAGTTAGCGTCCTGTTGAGCACCACAGCTCTTTTGAAGTGGATGGTTGAAGTTCAGGAATAAAAGAACAAGGGAAAACATGTCACAGTGTGACTTGACTATGTTAATTTCCTCCATAGATATACAATAACTAGAAGTTCACTTTCTTTTTCCTGTAAATTATCAGAGGTGGAAAGTAACGAATTACCTTTACTCGCGTTACTGTAATTGAGTAGCTTTTTTGTGTACTTCTACTTTTTTAAGTATTTTTTTTTATCTGTAATTTTATTTTTACTTAAGTATATTTTGTTTGAAGTATTGTACTTCGCTACATTTTAAAACACATTAATTACTGAGTAAAAAAAAATCGCTCCCTGGAAGCTATGTCAGTAAATAATGGGCAGGAGGGCAAACTGGCGCTAAAATCACATGAAAGATGCAGACGGACAAAACAGGCGTTAGTGGTGCAGACACCGCTGAAAACGAAACCCCGTCATATTCTGAAGTTGAACTCAAGGAAATGAAGTGAACCCCTGGCCATATGTATACTCTATTATGCTGTGTATGCTGTGCTTTTCCTAGGGAGACCAAACTAGCAGTTTATAAAATCTCGACAAGACATCAACCCCACGTAAGCATATAGAGGTGAGCTAAATAATTGCGTCATTGAATTGGTGGTTAAAATGATGCTTTGACATTTTAGCAAGAGGTTTTGCACAAATTAGCCAAAAAGACTGGTGCGGAGTGTGCGATATATATCGTCTGCGATAATATAATAATTGTTGTTTTAATGATGTACGCGCGCATTTAGAGTGTTCTTTCACTGTGTGATTCAGTCTGTTGAAATGCATTTAGAATGAAATCAATCAAAATCATTTAGAATCAAAATCACACAAAGAATGCTGTCTTTTCCTCTAAAAATCATAATCACACACACACACACACACACACACACACACACACACACACACACACATATATATATATATACAGTGTTGGGGAGTAACTAGTTACATGTAACGGCGTTACGTAATTTAATTACAAAATAAATGTAACAGTAATCAGTTACAGTTACTAAGAAAAAATGAGTAATTAAATTACAGTTACTTATGAAAATTGTAACGATTACAAAGAGGATTACATTTGAATATTTACACACATCCACATACAGCTTATTTCTTTCCCAAATTGCACTAAGACATATGGCCCATAATCTCCGAGACGCGGAAAACACATTCGTAGAATCCAGTCATAAGACTGAATATGAATCCTGCACGTTCTGCGTGTCTGTGGAAATCAGGCGCTGACTGGACATCGGGAGAACCGGGACTATTCCCGGTGGCCTGGCAGACGATTTGGCCTTCTACTTTAATATTGTTATTGTATAATTGCAGGCCGAATATACTAAAGCGATTATTTCCGAATAATTCGATAATTAAATCTCTAATAAATCATGAATCGGTTAGTCGTGACTGGCAATGGTTGGGCTCGCGCGCTCTCCGCGCCTCCGACGAACGGTTTGGATCAGACTCCGAGTAATCAATGCGAGAGAGACCGGAGTGAACTGTGTAAGCGCACAGCTGGAGCAGAGAAGCGACACTTCTGTTCAGGGTTTCAGGTGCAGGTCAGTTTCATCTGTAAATATGCTAATGTAGTTTTGTCTTTGTTTACTTTGTCAAGCAGCAGCACATTGCTCGCAATCACTCAAAATACTGTATAAACGACGTCATTATTATCTATTGTAATGTTACAGTAGTAAGTTAGCAGACAAATCATCATATTTTATCATAGGTTTAGGGGGAACTAGTGGATACAAAAACACAACCCTGAGGAAAATTAATGTAGCCTATGGTATATGGCACTAACCGTGGTTTAACTATGGAATTTGTAGTAAAAATAAATACAAGTGGTAATTCATTTGCCAAAAAAACAAAATTGCACTTACAAAACATGGTAAAAGTCAAATAAAAATCTTCAGTATTAAAGTCATGAGAGAGATGGATGGATAATGGAAGTGAAGGTGCAGTTCAGGAGAGAACTCTTAATTACGTTGCAAGTCCCCCAACCTAAGGATTCAAATCTTTTTCATGTCAGGTCCATACACAAAATAGTGTTGTCCATGTTTCAGAATCGGTTGTGGGTGTATGAGTGTGAGATTTCCCAGCCTATTTTTTTCCCAGTCCGCCCCTCATGGAAATTAATCTCTAGAACAGTCACTTCATGAGCATTTTTTACTTATTTTGAGAAACTATTATCATATCATATACAAAGAGACAGCAGTGTTTCAGAAAGACACCAATGTTTCAGGAGTTTAGCACACAAAATAGGACACATGCTTATTAGATAACCGTATTTGAGTTGATGTATATGCTTTTATTTTTTTATTAACTATTTTTCCCCAAACCATTGTTAAATGCAGTTAGATGCCTGTAGTTATGCAAAGATTTGGTTTCAAAAACAGTATCTATAAACTATTTCTTTTGATTTTAAATCTGCTTTGAAGTTCAGATCAATCTCTAAGTAAAAGGCAGTACTAAAGTCTGATTGTGTGGTGGATGTGTTCAAATTTGATCATCTTAATTCAGGTGATGAAGGATGGTGAAAGTCTGACAGTATTGAGCACTACTGTAAGGTTAAACCTGCATGGTGTAAAATGGTTGAAGATGATTAACAGTTGCAAATTAACATTCATTAGAAATTTATAAAAGTAATCAAAATGTACTCAAAAGTAATTAGTTACATTACTTTATTAAAGTAATTAAAAAAGTTACACTACTATTACATTTTAAATAGGGTAACTTGTAATCTGTAACCTATTACATTTCCAAAGTAACCTTCCCAACACTGTATATATATATAGATCAGTGGGGATTTCTTTAAGACTGCAAGGGAAGCTCAGCTTCCCCTCTAATGTAAAAAAAAAAAAAACGGTCAAATATTTACTATTGTGTATTATGTATTGTGTTAATCAGCTACATGTCGGCTGACTCGATTTTCTTCTCATACATTCCCGTAGCGTCACAGTGCATTTCCCTGTTGAAGCCGAGCGTCCATTGACTTCGATGGGGCTGCTTTGAACAGTTTTTTTCAGTGCTCCGAAGCTAGACGGTCATTGGATAAATGCTGCGATTATGTCCCGCCCACGGACGCTCAGCGTCTCTGGAGGTGAATGAAGACTGGGCTTCCGCGTGATGATTGGAGGATCTGTCGATCTCCTTTTGACTGACAGCGGTCTGCACCATAAGAAGTCGGTGAAGCTGTTTCACGCTCAGTCCCATGATCGCGGATTTCTCAAGTGTATTCGAAAGACAAACTGCGGCAATATTTCTTGATATTTGTCAAATGCAGAACCACCACAAAATTGAATTGGTAACTAAGACAGATTGAAAATGTGCACTCACACACACACACACACACACACACACACACACACACACACACACACACACACACACACACACACACACACACACACACACACACACACACACTATAGCCATCTAGTGGTTAAAGTGATTTATTACAATTTTTAAACTGAATTTCCCCAAAAATGGGCAAAAATCTTACATTAAACCTTATAAAATTATCCATGGTATCCCCATGTATGAAAGTTAGAAATCTGGGTCTTTTATGAAGTGAATTTTACCTGAAATGCTTTTTTCTTTTTTTGTAAAAAAAAAAGCCTATTTAAATAAATATTTATTTATTTATAGAAATGTAAAAGATTTAAATCCTCCAAAAACTGTACAAAGTTTAGTAAAAACATAAATGAACAGAGTTCATTTTAAATATTTAAATAGTAAAATTTAAATATTTTACTATTACAAAATGAAATGTTATTGTCTGGGGTCAAAAAGACCCCGAGTGTCACTACAAATGAAGACCATCAGAGGGTTATAATGTAGGCCGAAAATGAGCTTCCCCTCTTTGAAAGACCAGCAGCCGCCACTGATATATATATATATATATATTTTTTTTTTTTTTTACAACAGGACAGTAAACTAAGAGACTTGCGTTTTAGACACCATATTGCCGGTTTTTGTTCTATTTCTACAACAAAAATTTATTCCAAACACAGCCACCAAAGCAAAATTTTGCGTCTCTGAGCAACATGACAGTGTTTCGTTTCTGAATGAATCAACCGTTTAAATGATTTGGTTCAATCGCAATGACTCACTTATTAACAGTGACTTGCTGACACATACTGGCCATTTTAATTTCACATTTAAAGTATCTTTTGATTTTTTTTTTTTTATAATTAAGTTTTTATAATTTCAAATGAGTATTCAACATTTTATGTCTGGCATATCAAAACATTATTCATGCATTTGTAACTGCAGGTTAAATGCATTCTTGTCCTGCACTAAACAGTGTGTAAATACATCTAAATGCCACGTCCGATGAAGCTTTTGCATTTCCTCTGTATTGAAAAGATGAGTTTGTTGATACTGATTTGCCTGGTAACAGCCCAAATGTTTTATTATTCTAAATAACTGATTCCTTTAATTAAAAACTACTAGTTTGAGATTAATAGGCCTATCCCAGGGGTGTCAAACTCAGTTCCCGGAGGGCCATAGCCATAGTTTAGTTCTAACCCTGCTCCAGCACACATATCAAGTAGTTTTCAAATAAACCTAAATGATTAGATTAGCTGGATCAGGTGTGTTTAATTAGGGTTAAATCTAAACTGTGCAGGACTGTGGCCTGGAACTGAGTTTGACACCCTTGGCCTGTCCCATTTTTGACTCCCTCCCACTGTTTAAAATGTAACTAAGTAATTTTTACTCTGAGTAAATTTTAAATGAGCTACTTTTTACTTTTACTTGAGTTGATTTTTTAGACTGGTACTTTTACTTGTACTTAAGTAAAATTTCATTAATGTAATGGTACTTTTACTTGAGTAGAATATTTTTGTACTCTTTCCACCTCTGTAAATTATCTATAGTCAAAACCAAGGTCATGAGTTTGATTATGAGTGAGGGATTGACAATATGTATAAAAAGCATATGAATATCTTTGCATTATGGTTGTTTCTTCAACTTAGGGCACTTTTATGTCATAAAGGTTTATTAAAAACGGATTTAAACTTTTTGGCCTATGATGATCACAAAAACTTAGAAAGTCTTAATCAAGTTATTTAAGCCGTTTTATTTAAATGCTTCACCACAATTTTGCCTTTTTTTCAAAAGTGTACTTGATTACCAAGGATTCAATAGTGTCAGTAAAAACTTAAAAAAAGATGAAATATGAGTCATTATGTGTAAAGAAATTAAATAGAAGTTAAGGTAGATATCATTTGTGAACATAGTTTCAGTGTGTGTCATTTCCAATAAGCAAATTATCCATAATGTGTGAAAATACTATTTTTGTGTTTTTACAGTACGATACAAAATGCCAGCTCAGGAATGAGCCTAGGAGTCAACCATTTTTTTTTTTCACAAAAACAAAAAGTTTACAAAGTAATTTACATTACAGAACACTATATTAAACTCAAAACATGGTTTGGTGATATGTTGGAAATGTCTCTGTGGCAGGGATTTTCACAATAACAGAATTCTCTCGTGATCTACACAGCTGTTCAAAAGTTTGGGATCAGTAAGATTTTCAATGTGTTTTAAAGAAGTCTCTCCTGTTCATCATGGCTGCATTTATTTGACCAAAATACAGAAAAAAACGGTAAGATTGTGAAATATTATTTCGATTTAAATGAATGGTTTTCTATTTCAGTATAGGCTACTTTAAAATATTATTTATTTCTGTAATGCAAATCTGATTTTTCAGCATCACTAATTTGAAAAAAAAAAAAAAAACATTAAACATCTTACTGATGCTAAACATCTGAAAGGCATATAGACACTGTTGTTAATTGTAAGTATTCATTACTTAAAACTAGTGAGAGTTATTTTCTAAACTTTTTAGGCAGATATCAAGTGGCGTTTTAAAGAAGGATACCACAGACACCGTTTTCACAAGAAGGAGTTTGAAGTAACTTTACATTTTCTTTAACCCCTTTCAGTTCAGTCAAGGTCACTGCACAACCTTCAGCCTTCCCGCGTGCTGCGCGCCCTCGAGCACCCGTTCTCTGTGTCAGACGACTCCAAAATACTCCCGCGCTTCTCGGAGGATAAAAGTATGGCGGAGATAGCGTCACTGCTGGGAAGACTTCACAGGAGACCAGACTTCACCAATTTCGACCCTGAATCCCACAACCACAGTTTAGACCTGCATGACGACCATCACTACGGAGACCCCATCACTGGTCATGTAGCGACAGTGACCTTGAATCCACGACGTGGCTCGAGGCGGGGTCCTAATGCTGATGATATGTGAAGGGCAGAAGGGGATTTCAGTTACCCGCGGATTTGTCAAAACTCCTCTAACAGCTTCTGAAGGCGGGAGTCAGCTAACAGATGCTGGAAGCTCTTTTTTCCTTCTTCTTTCTGCTGAAGTAATTTTGAAAAGATAGCCTACTAAATACTAGCCTATATCTGCTTATTTATATGATCAAACTTTGGATGAAATAACAAGTCCAATGCGGGAAGTGGATTTTCCAATCTCTCGTTTTAAGCTTGCCAGAAGCAGATTTCGTTTTCGTTAAAATTCAGTGGGGTTCAAACGGTGTTTTTTAAGCACAGAATAATTATTTTTGCAAGATTAACTGGCTTACTAACTGTATTTCGCTTGTTACAAGGCTAAACCTTAAATAAATATGTGGCCATTTTGATATGGAATTATTTTACAATCTTAGCTGTAAATTATCTTCATGTCTCCGCTATGAAAATAGTCCACTACAACGTACAAAACGAAAGAATAGCATTGAGATGAATGCTGAAACAATATTAATGTGATAGGCTATTAATACTGCTCTGGTAATTTTCAGTACAATCGATTACTGAGACGCACAATGGGGACAGTTGCGTTTGTATAAAACAAGGGAGCGTGCGAGAAAGTAGAGCAGGTTTTATATGTCGGAATGATACACAGTGCTGTCATGGAAAATATCAGGCCGCTGGATGACGCGATTGACCAATTAGAATCAAGTATTCAGAGTGTCGTGTAATAAAATAGAAAGAAAAAAAAAACCTTCGAGTGATGTTGAAATAAAAAATGTGACAACAATGTAATGTGATTTTTTTCAAAGTTTAATGAAAGCAATGAAATCTGACCGTTTGTATAGATTAATTAACATGGTCAATTTTAAAATGTTAATGTTTATTTAAAGAGTATATACAGAATTATGGCTGTGATCACTAGATGTTTGAACCATCAGCTTTGCCAGAATAACCTATTACTTGCACTACTGCTGAGGTGAATAATAATACAAATAAGCTCATTCAAATTCATGAATTTAACATTTTGAATCTTTCAACAAGTCTGTTCTTTTGTTTGTCTTTTCTTTGAAGACAGTTTTGCTTTATGGGTATAAATCTGAATGCTGAAGTTATTTTACATTTTTAAGTGCAGTTTAAAGTGTTAGTGTGTTAGTGTGCATAAATTGCTTTTGATAAAATATTTGCTTTTTCAATAAAACACGGTGTTGAATTGCCTTTCAGCCTATTTTATGGAGTTGCTTTGTTGTTGATTTTTCCAATCAATGTTTTAAAATGTGTCTTATGAAATAGACAGCGCTCTGTCTTCAACTCTGGTCCATGTCAACACAGAAATGCCTTTGGACATCACGAGAAACAGATTGAGGCCAATGCAGATGAGAAGAACAGGTGGACAACCTATCTCAGTAAAAACAAATACAAGCATCCTTAACAAATACACTTTTTATGTGATTTGACCCATTACCAACATAAAGAAAAGTAATGCTATAAGATATAAGAGATGCACAAATAATTAGATATGAAAGCAGTAGTATGTGTAGATTTCTATCATATGAATGAATCAAAATGTAAATGTCATCTTAATTTTTTCTTTGACATTTCAGGGACTGTGTAAAGTGAAAAACCTTCAATGATCAGGAATGGGAAAACAGTGCAGGAGGTAGGCTACTTCAAGTCACTTTAAGAAAAGAAAACTTGGAAAAAAATACAAAAGATTTATAGATTATGCATTATCTTTCTCTTGTGCTCAGCAATAATATTCAAATGTAATTGAGTAAACAGGTTCAGCAGGTTTCGACAAAGAACAAACTATTTTTTCAGGAAGATTTCCATCTTACTCAGTGCCTCTTTAATCATACGGATAAACTTGCATCTTTCATCCACAGGACTGTGCATGGTCTGTCTTTGCTTTGACGTTTCTCCCTTGGGTCCCTGGTCTCCAGGTTTGCACGTCTATTGCACCTGTCAGAGAGCTGCATTTTTACTCGATTAATCTGCTGCTGGTTTGATGCACAAAGTTTGTACAAATACATTTCAGACTCTCAGCTCCTCAAGGCAAAAACTGTGCAGTTCTTGGCTCAGTCATCTTCTAAATTAACCCAACAACTGAGACGAAAGGCTCCATAGCCTGAAATCAAAAGTTATCACTTTCATTGTATGGAGTTATTTTCAAGATTTGTGGGTTGTAATTAAAAGTCTGTGAATGTGAAAAAAAGCTTATCATGGATGGAAGGGAAATATGAAATAAGTTGGCGCAATTGAATCGGAACAAATGAAATTAGAGGTGCCCTCAGCACACAGAGAAAAAAACTTTGACAATCATTTTGTATTATGAACCACAACACGTAAAAACTAGGTTATTATTACGCACCGCATGTATGTTTCTGACATAAAAGCGGCGCATGCCTCAGCAGCACGCGGACGCGCGTCATGCTCACCGGAGTATAAAAGAATGTGCGCGCGCTGCACAGCGCTCAGAGGTGCGCGAGACAGAGGCACTGATGAGACCGCGCTCTTGCTGCCGGTGAAGTAATTAGGCAGACAAAGTGTGGTAAATTTGAGATAAAATTACATCAACGGATACCTTTCTCCCTTTCCATCATCTCACTATGACAACGGACTGAGTGGAAGCCTGCCATGGAGAGGAATAATACCACACAAACTCTGAACTTGGGAGAATGTGAGCACACACTGGACACCAGTGCAGCACTGGACAATTGTACGGATGCTGCAAGCGGGAACCTCTCTTTACGTTGCTGGCTGCATTTGTTGACAAAGGAGTCTAGTTCAACATTACAAGGTGATGGGTCTAGTTTGGCTGTGCGTGTGATGATCGCTCTCATTTATTCAGTGGTGTGCGCTCTGGGGCTTGTAGGCAACTCTCTGGCGCTCTACCTGCTGCACTCACGTTACCGGCAGAAGCAGTCTTCTATCAACTGCTTTGTGATGGGTCTGGCTCTAACTGATGTGCAGTTCGTCCTAACCCTACCATTCTGGGCTGTAGACACGGCGTTGGACTTCCGCTGGCCATTTGGCAAAGTAATGTGCAAAATCATCAGCTCGGTCACCACGATGAACATGTACGCCAGTGTATTTTTCCTGACCGCCATGAGCGTGGCCAGGTACTATTCCATCGTGTCCTCGCTGAAGATGCACAGTCGGCGAGCAGCGGCGGCCGCGGCCAAGTGGATCAGCTTGGGCATTTGGATCGTATCCCTGATAGCAACCCTCCCACATGCAGTTTATTCCACAATAGCCCAAGTTTCAACAGATGAGGAGCTGTGCATAGTCCGCTTCCCTGAAACAGGAAGCTGGGACCCGCAGTTGCTGCTAGGACTGTACCAGTTGCAAAAGGTCCTGCTTGGGTTTCTGATCCCACTGGTGGTGATCACTGTTTGCTATCTCTTACTTCTAAGAATCGTGCTAAGCCGTAGGATTAGCGGCGTGGCCGGCTCCGAAAGTGAGCAGGGGCGGCACAAGCGACGCTCGAAGGTTACCAAATCAGTTGTGATCGTCGTCCTGTCGTTCTTTTTGTGTTGGTTGCCCAATCAGGCCTTGACTCTGTGGGGCGTCCTTATTAAGTTTGACCTGGTGCCCTTCAGCAAGGCCTTCTACAATGCCCAGGCATATGCTTTTCCACTGACTGTGTGCTTGGCCCACACAAACAGTTGCCTCAACCCAGTGCTTTACTGCCTGATCCGCCGTGAATTCCGGGCCGGACTCAAAGAGCTCCTGCTGAGGGCCACGCCGTCCTACCGAAGCCTCTCCCGGTTGCTCCCACGCAAGGCCAAAGTAGCTGAGGCACCTCCTGTACTGGTTCTCGTGCCGATGGATGTTTGAAAAAGCAGATCTTTCAAATTAATCCTTGTTTTTGATTGACAGGATGAAGCAGGTGTGAGGAACGTCCTTTGGGAGCTGCCCCACTTTCTCTTCCGCTCGTTCAGAAACACTTGCGCATTTGTCTTTCTCAACTTCCACGTACCCACGTACTGACTGCTTCACATGCACCTCCGGTCATCAGAGCCACCCGGGAATTCAGGACCCATTCACCTTTGTTTGCTTTGCTGCATATTGGTAGCATTGCTTAAGGAATTTTCCCCTGAGACATCCTTCAAGGGAACGTGTTCCATGTGTGTTTTTCAGGCTTTGAAAAAAGAAGGAAAAAAAATGTTGAGATGTAGATGTTAAGGGTCTAGTCTTCTCTTATTTTATGAGATATTAAACAAAAATATGTGCAGGGGATCACTGGTTAAACCATCAATCAATACACTGTCAGTCATGATTTACTTGCAGTTTTGTAGAATTTGATGAAGTTTCACACTTTGATTTGTCTTTTAATGTATTTAAATCTTATATTGTACAAAAAACTAAACTAATAAAATACCTAACCATGTCGCTAACTAACAAAATCACAATTTTCTGAATTACAATGGACCAGTCTGTGCATGTGATAATTGTGATCATTTCAGTTTTGTTTTGAAAGATTCAATTTCACATAAAACTGTGTTTCTAAATCATATAAATTAATATAAAACCATATTTTATTAGAATTTATTAGAGATACACCACAACAGAATACTATATTTGAGCCATTATGGGATAGTTCACTTAAAAAATAGCATTTTGTCAATTTTCCTCACCCTCCTGTCTTTTCAAATTAACTTTTCAATTAATGAATTAAAATTTCCATAAAACATTAAATGAGATGTTTAGCAGAATGTTCAAGCTGCTCTCTTATTCACACTGTAAGCGGATAGAGGCCAGTTTTTAAAAAGGGCAAAAGCAACATAAAGCATAAAAATATTTGCCACAGGACTCAAAACAATATTTTCACAGTATTTTTAACTAATACGAAATTTATGTGAGGAACGGTGTGAAATTTAAGTCAGCACACATTTAAAATCTCACCTGAGAGCAGTAGTCACCATTCACTTTCATTGTATGAAAAACAGCAGCTTGGGCATTTTACTATAAACCACTCCTTTTGTTACTTTGATGAAAAAAGTCAAACAGGTTTTGAAAGACATGAGGTGGAGTAAATAATAACAGAAAGTACTTGCTGAAAACTTTCTTATGTTGAATATATCCTTAGGGACTAAATCAATAAAATACAGCTTTGGCATTAAATATCGTTGTAGGAATATACTGTGCAATACTTTTTGGACTCTAAATCTCCATTCCTAAGCAAAAAAATTCAATCTGAGATTAGTTATATGGGTTAATTGACAACAAAATATAAGGCAAAGTAAGAGGGTTAGCTCAATAATGACATAATTTATTTACATTTGTCAGTTATTCTTTCATCCTAAATGTATTCTTGCATCATTTCACAGTCAATACTTACAATGCTGTTGTAGGCTTTAGTGATTGAGGACCATCTAATACACACACTTGCACATGCCTTGAACGCAGGGAGAATATCTTAGTAAATCGATATTAGGCTGCATGGCATCATTAATCATTAGTCCTGGAATCTTCTGAAACTCTTTCAAGGACATTGCTCCTCTGACTGAACATTTTCAGCTGAGACAGATTTGGACAAATTAAGCTACTTTCAATGGTTTATCTCCCCGATGAAAATACCAGGTCATGATTTAGGGATACTGGGCCAAGTTGTCACACTTTTTACATTGGACATTTTTATCATTATTGTACAGGAAAAAAGATACAGTTTATCAAACACATACTGACCTTTTAATTAATATTTCAATCACATTGGGTAAACTAACAAGATTTTCAGATAAATATATACTAAATTACATTCTGATATATAGATAAACAGTTACTTAACACACAAAAATAAAATCAAAATAAATCAAACAAACAACAAATATTAATACTGAATTGTATACATTTATACCACTTACATGTGACAGCTTGCCCCAATCTTTATGAGCTGACCATCTTTGTTGTGAAAACACTCCTGTAACCGATGGAAACTGCTACATGTTCAAATATTAATCTATAACTTGTTAACTATAAATTAATATATAAAGAGCTCATATGTGGAAAAGAGAATCACCCCAGCTGTGAGTTCCTCTTTCTAGGTGTTGAGGGCATGCAGATGAGCTGGTGTGGGAGACCATTAATGAGCGAAACTGATTTAAAGATCTGTATATGAACTCAACTGTGCTCTAAAATTACTTGAGGTGACATTTTGGCCCAATGTTGGAGTCAGTGTGCTTTGTTGTGAGTGTGTTGAAGCCCTTTGGGTGTTTTTGCTTGCTGAATTTACTTTAACGTCTGTATGAAGTGTTATAATATGTAATTCGTAAAATATATATTAGATTTACTAAATTTTGCAAAAAGCTGTTTTGGACAAAAATAACCACATTTCATTAAACAAGGTTGAAATTATGTTTTAAGGTGTAATTTATGTCAGTTTACACACAAAAAAGTAATCAAATAAACTTTTTGAAAAATATTTTTATAAACACAAAACTGCAGTCATATCAGCCTAATAACAATTTTCTGTGTAGATGACTACTATCTCTAAAATGACTCTGGTTACTGTAAACTGCATCCACACCACTAGGTGTGACTATCAGTTCGAGACAACTTTAGTAGACAGTGCAGCCTAGAAAGTCATATTAGTCAAATTAACCTAATAAAACAAATATTTTGTTGATTAAGGGCTCACGCACTTTTGGAGCCACCAGAGATCTGTTTTATTAGCAGTAACAGTAGTAATGCAATATAAATTATAAATGCATCTACCAAAGAGTTACAAATAAAAGTAAGTTATGGCTTATTTCTAAGTCCTGGCTAAATTAAGCCCCTCCCCACCCCCATTCACTGCATGGTTCTGTCGCAAGAGTCACTGAATGACATCAGATGGTAAACTGCTAAATTAGAGATGTCTTTGACGAAGATATAAGTCCAGCCATCAAAAGAACTAAATATTTGTGAATAATTAAAAAATAAAAAATAAAAAAATTGACAAGCTTTTTTGGATGTTTAGCCCAAACTCATGTGACTGAAAACTATTGGTGCTTTTCCACTGCATGGTATGGCCCAGCTGAGTCGAGTTGTACCACACAGTGGAAAAGTGGTGTATGAATTGTAGCCTTTAAATGTTTTGATGTTCAGCAGCATTGGTTCAAAGCGCTGTCAATGCTTGGTAAAGCATTTTATCATGCCAGTAAAGCTACTGGAATCTCAATTTACCATTTGCTGATTGCGATGCAGATTTTATCAAATAAGATAAACATCTCAACCACAGAACGTCTCTGTTCATGGTGTATAAACACTCAATTCTATGTTTTAAAATATTGCCCTGGTCACACTGAGCCAATATTTATTCTGATGACTGTAGTGTGACTGATCACGCTGTAGCTAGTATGAGTAGCCTAACAAAGTGCTTTCTCTGCTTTCTCACATTAAAATAATACAAATATTAAAGAAAAAATATATTATTGAGCTACAATTACAAAAGCACAATTATATGTTAATTCTTATATAACGCTGTCTTCATTAATTTGTATGTTCATCTGTAAGTGTTTAGGCTGTTTAATATTAGGATTTTGTTTAAAATTCTCCACCGCAGCCCTGCCCTACAACATCAAGCCCCACTACCAGATAAAATATGTTCCCGTGGCTATGGGTAGGTCTCTGACTAAATACTAATACCTAGTAGTGGCCATGGCAATGATGTTACGCAACTGATGCTGTAGGTCACATGACGATGACAACAGGCCAAATGTAGTACATCCAGAATAAATACATGCTACACATTCATCCTATATAAAACATAAACAGTCACATTTTAACAGTCACAAATTCCGTTCATCATCAAATGCAGTACCTACTTAGATTCGTTCCTTATCAAATGTAGTAGGCCTATACTCTAATAGCATTGAAATTCTACCTATAATATGTGGAGAAATCTATTAAAATTAGCATTAGGAACTAAAATAATGTTTAGAGTCCCCACTCTGCAATAGCAATTTTTCTGAAAGGAAAATAAAAAATTAAATTGAAAGGGAATGAAAAAAAAAAAAAAAACTACAGAGTGCACCTTTAAAACTTTAAAATGTAAAAGATGGACTTACAGTCCCATTGTAATCATTAAAATTTGAGCAAAACAAGCTTAAAAAAAAGCATGCACTTAACTTTGAAGAAGACTCAAAAATAATGAACACTAGCTCCCCAAAGCACAACCCGGATATGAGGTTGGAGATATTGGAGATTGGCTTTCTATTATTTTGACAGGGGCTACACACTCCAGGCATGGCTAATTGCATAGTGTGTTATTATGGGATGGATTGGTGGCAAAGTTCCCTAACAAAGGGGCTTTTTAATTTTTCAACTGGAGAAAAAAATCAGCACCAGCCCCTTGTTGGAGGTTAAATCCCCCTCCTTTTTGTAATTGAATTTTTCCTGCTGGACGTAAAATAAATGATTGATACATTTTTCTCTTTTGTGTTATTGTCAATATGTTTCATTGTAGTTTTTGTCACACAAGCTCCTAAACATGTATGTACGCCTTTCAGATTTCAGATTTTTGTTTTTGTAATCCATTTTGCTTTCCTGCCGAGGGAGATAAAAATAGCACTCAATCATCAAAGTTTGTATGCTCCATTTTCCTGCTGGATTTGTCAGAACACTAGGTGGCACATGTTTAGTTTAATAATGCTCTGTAAACAGAAATGAATCTGTCTGAATTGCAGTTTTGTCATTTGTCCAATTTGTTTCCAATTTATTCAGCTGAACTGAACAGAATATCAGAATAATAAAAAAGCGAAGAAATATAACATATATATACACATTGTCCCTGTCCCCAAAAATTTCTTGTCACCTGCCTGAATGACTACGAACCTGTGGTACTGACTTCTATCATCATGAAGTGTTTCGAGTGGCTCATTAAAGACCACATCTGTTTCTTCTTGCCAGACACCATGGACTCTCTCCAGTTTGTATATAGGAAAAACAGACTTACTGATTACACCATTGCTCTAACTGTTCACAATGCCCTAACACCTGTGTACAGATAATGTGCTCGATTACAGCTCTGCGTTTAACACTGTCATCTCATCAAAACTTATCACAAAGCTCAGATATTTAGGACTGAACTCTCATATCTGCAGCTGGAGAATGGACTTTCTGTCTTGCAGACCCCAAGTGGTGAGAATTGGTAACCATTTCTCATCCACACTGACCCTTAGCACAGGAGCCCCACAGGGCTGTGTTCTCAGCCCCCTCCTATACCCTCTGTTCACACACAACTGTACTGCCAAACACAGTTCCAATATCATCTTTTATTTGCTGATGACACATCAATCCTGGGTCTCATCACAAATGGAGATAAGACAGAGATAAGCCTACAGAGATGAGGTGAGAGCGTTTCTTGGTGTGCACCTCTCCGATGACCTTTCCTGGTCTCTGCACACCACATCTGTAGTTAAATCTAAATGCCGGCGGCTTTACTTCCTACGGAAGATCAAAAGCTTTTGTCTTCCTCCCAATATCTTTACAAACTTTTACAGATTAAACACACATGAACAAGCTAATCAAGCTCTTACTAGGCAAACTAGAAACTTCCAGGCTGGTATGTTGAGACAAGTTGGAGCTAAACTCTGCAGGACACCGGCCCTCCAGGTCCGAGTTTGGACAGCCCTGTTGTATGGAATAGCAGCTGCTCACTGCTCAACCGCAAGCCCCTTCAGAGAGCTGTGAAAACAGCTGAAGTCATCAACAAACTTCTATCCCTACAGGACATTTTTCATTGGCGATGTTTGAGGAAGGCCCCAAAAATCACAACTGACCCTAGTCACCGAGCACACTGTTTTTCAAACTGTTATTAAACTGCCATCAGGCAGGCAATACTGGAGCATTCAGTCCAGAACCAGCAGGCTGAAAAACAGCTTCTACCTGCAGGTTATCAGAACCCTTAATAAACTGAAAAGCTGTCTCTAAAACTGCACTGTTATCCCCCTTCATATCATATCAAAGACAATAAAAACATCATGTCATTTGAATCTTGCATACTTTGCACAACTACATTATATACCTCAAAGCAAAGTCTCCACCTCATTATTCTACATTTCCGTAACTTAAACTTTTGTCTTGCTTGCCCCTTTATCATTTGTTTCTGTTGTTATTCTTGTACTGCTGTAGATTGCCTAAGCCTTACAAAAAGCATTTTAATATACATTCTGTCACTGACACTATATGACAAATAAAACTTGAAACTAAACTATAGAGAGCCCCCATCTCAGCCCCCAGACAAGGACCTAAACTTAATGTGACACGTGATCCTGTGGGATCTATTCAAGAAGATAGAGCCATTCTCTTCAGAGACCCAGATGGTAAGCTTTGACAAAAGAGATCCGTCAGGTGAAGCTCAATAGGATTGCCCGCTTCACAGATACTCAAAGTCACTCAAAAATCAAGATGCAACTCAGTGCTACTTAGCTTTCCAACCAAGAGGTGTCAATGATAAATGCTATCTGTCCTGACCCAGACTAATGCACTCCATGGCAGCCTTTTCACAGTCTTGATTATTTGACGAGCCGGAGAGGTGGTAGATATTACCAAAACGTATCTTGAATGCTGTATCTCTCCCTCGGCTGTCGCACATGCACCAGTGAAGTCCAAAACCACCAGAAGTCCAGGAAGAAATGTAATTACTTACTCTCAGCTCAAATAATGAGCTCATCTGCAGATTTTTTAGGAAACTGACCAAGCGAAGACCTCGGCATTCAATTATGTGTATTATTCTCTAATGTGTTCCCACAAACTCTTTTTATTTCCAATATGACACAAATGCTCGGCAGTCCCTATTCCCTCCCTAGATTTCTCAACGGCACTGATAGGAACTTTGATGTGGCTTGAAATGAAAACCTCAACAGATTTCAAAGAAGTATAGCAAGACGCTCCTTTCTCCCACACACTGTAACTTATTCTGGCTGAGTGGGAGAGAAGCCATGATCAACCAAAACATGAGGGCACTGTGACTCAGAATGCTTTTCTAGTACCAATGATTTCGGGCAGCTTTATTCTCCTGAATACATCCGTATCTAAAAACAAGCTTTCATTGGAGTGCGTCTGATAGTCTGATGATATAAAATGGTGAAATAACGAATGGAGGAGGAGGATGGAGTGATATTCCTCAGCTCTGTATATTTTTGCTTTTTTTTCGAGATGTAGTCTTACAATGGCCATGTGTCAGTGAGGCATGTCCAGGAATCCTTAAAACAAATCCTTAAAACAAAGCCTTTGAAGATGCTATGGGTAGCCTATATATATATATATATATATGTTTTTGAAAGAAGTTTCTTCTGCTCATCAAGCCTGCATTTATTTGATCAAAAATACAGAAAAAAAATTAATATTGTGATATATTATTACAATTTAAAATAATTGATTTAAAATTTATTATACTTTAAATTATCATTTATTTCTGTGATGCAAAGCTGAATTTTTAGGATCATTATCACATGATCCTTTAGAAATCATTCTAATATGATGATTCATTATCAAAGTTGGAAACAGTTCTGCTGCTTAATATTTTTTCAGAACATGTGATACTTTAAGATACTTTGATGAATAAAAAGTAAAAATATATATATATAAAAAAAAGAAGCTATGTTTTTAAAATATAAATATTTTGTAATAACAATATACACTACTGGTGTCACGGCTTACGCTGCTGGAAGGAACACGGAGCCGAAGGATAAACGAAACAAGGCTTTATTAAATCAAACATAGGCAAGATAAGTAGCAAATAACTGGTGGCAAGTTGCAAGTGACAAGTAACGAGTAGACCCGACAAAACAGAACTGAAAGGACAAGGCTTTTATACAAGGGATAATGGGGAAACACAGGTGGATGGCATGACTAAATTAACAGGGACATGGAACACATGCGGAAATGACTAGACACACCTGGGAACTAATCAAACCACACACGGAAGACAGAAACTGGGTCACAGGGGCAAAAACACACAAAATGAGTCCAGGTGTGTGACAACTGGTCAGTAATTTGGGGTCAGTATTTTTTTTTCTTTCTTTTTTAAAATAAAATCAATACTTTTATTCAGCAAGGATGTGTTAAATTGATAAAAAGTGATAGTAAAGAAAATATATTATTAGAATTTTTATTTTTATTTTGAATAAATGCAGTTCTTTTTAACCTTTTATTCATCAAATATATTAGACAGCAGAACTTTTTCCAACACTCATAATAAATCAGAATATTAGAATGATTTCTAAATGATCATGTGATAGACTGATGTTACATGTGACACTGAAGGCTGGAGTAATGATGCTGAAAATTCAGCTTTGCATCACAGGAATAAATTATGTTTTAAAAGCATATTCAAATAGAAAACTATTATTTTAAGTTGTAATAATATTTCACAATATTACTGTTTTTTCTGTATTTTTGATCAAATAAATGCAGGTTTGATGAGCAGAAGAAACTTCTTTCAAAAACATTAAAAAATAGTAATGTTTCCAAACTTTTGGTCTGTACTGTGTATATATATATATATATATATATATATATATATATATATATATATATATATATATATATATATATATATATATATATATGACTGTTTCCTAGACCAGTAACCCACAATGCATTTGTGCCACAAAGGCTATTTCTTATGAATTGGGACAGTTCTAACTTTGCAAGGACAGTCTGCCGCTTCTGACTCACAGCCTGTAAGTACGTTTTTCATATTTAAAAAATTTGCCACTGTTGATTCAAATGTGAGTTTTGAGCGAATTGCCTCGATAACATAGAGTATCGAAAAACATCTCATCAATCTGAGCCTGCTCTTTATAGCTCTTGTGGTACTGTAATACACCAGTTGGTCTGCACAGTCGGTCCGCGTCAAGTCGAACACACCTACTAGTTTACACCATATATATATATATACACACACACACACACACACACACACACACACACACACACACACACAGTGACGTGACATTCAGCCAAGTATGGTGACCCTTACTCAGAATTTGTGCTCTGCATTTAACCCATCAGAAGTGCACACACACAGAGCAGTGAACACACACACACACACACACTGTGAACACACACCCAGAGCAGTGGGCAGCCATTTATGCTGCGGCACCCGGGGAGCAGTTGGGGGTTCGATGCCTTGCTCAAGGGCACCTCAGTCGTGGTACTGAGGGTGGAGAGAGCACTGTACTCCCCCCACCCACAATTCCTGCCGGCCCGAGACTCAAACTCACAACCTTTCGATTGCGAGTCCGACTCTCTAACCATTAGGCCACGACTTCCCACACAGACATATAAATACACGTGCGTTTATGTTTACATCATGTGTGTGTATTTTTCAAGAAAGTCATGGGCGAGGTGGATTTTCATGTAATAGAAAATTGTCCAGGTACTTTCATTTAGTACCTTTCCATTGTCAAATTGTCATTAGACCATCCACAAGGGTCAACAATGAGACATTACAGTTGTGTGTGTGTACAAGACATCTGCAAAATTACTTTAGCGTCATTAGGTTCATAATTAATGTATTAACTCTAGCCTGTTTGGCCAAGCAGTGGGAAGGTGACCTTTTTTGTCTGCCCCCAGCGTCGATAATGATCGTGTCCAGCAGAAAGACAATAATGGGGCTGAAATATCACCCAGCGTCCCTGCCTTATCTTCGTCTCTCACCATGCTATGAGTCAAAAGCAAAAGTCACCATCAGCAGCGACAGCATTGCCTTCAGCTTGCACGAAGGATATCAGGCCTGTGTAAGTCAGGGGAGAGAAGACAAAACCAAGCAAAGCTGGCACTCCTGTGGCGACCTCGTATCTCTCTGCAGTATTCAAGCTGTAAATGGCTAGTCTGGTGCTTTGTGTGATTACTTGACCTCTGGGCTCATGCCAGCAGGGAGCGAATCTTATTATGTTAGCACGAACAATCCGGCAGAAATGACAGTGGGTGGAAAGTTGGTACACATCAGGTTGATTAACTTTGACTTGTTGAGAACGTTTTGCGGTGCTGAAGTGTTCAGCTGGTATAATCACATAGTTTAATATGGTGAATCAATGAATTTATAGACTGGAGGAGTGGAGCTTGACTAGCATATAACGCACTAGCGACTAGCGTGAGGATGCTGTGTCAACATCACACTAAATATAAGAACTGTTTAAGTACTTACTGTATGAGTAATGTTCTGTATTTATTTATACCTACACATTGAAACGGGGAAAAATACCTGTAGAAACTTCTGTCATCCTCATGTTGTTCCAAAACCATATCATTGTCTCTCTTCTGAGGAACACAGGAGAATACATTCTGAATATTTAAGCTTTCATTCTTTAAAAGAATATATCATGTGACTTGTGCAAAGCCTATGGATGGGAAACATAAGGATTTTAATGATTCTGGTTCCTTTAACAATATCCTTGAATCTGAAGAAACCCCCCCCCCCCCCCCCCGCTTGGATTATTTAAATAATAAACAATAAAAATATAGTGACTTACAGTATTTCACATTTTCAATCTTTGTCTAATTCTAGTTTCTAATATATATATATATATATATTTTACCTACTTTTCTTTAACCTATGTTTCTCATTCACCTATACTGTCATAAAGAGCAAGCAGTCAGTAACTACACTGATTTAAGTCTCACACAGCATTAATTCCTTTTTTTATGGAGCAAAATGACAAAATGATAATATGGAAGGAAACTAGTTATTTAATTGAAAAACTGCTCAACAGATTTGGCAAGAGTCAATCCCCTCGCTAATCAGACTTCACTGGTCAAGCTGTGCATTTTAAATCACTTAAGCTCAAAGTATACTTCAGTTTTTTGATGCATATGCAAGCGAATGCGGACAGTCAAATGCACCCTTTCAAAGTATACTTTATTTGATTGCATACCTGAACACAGGCGGTCAACACATGCGCTCTAGAAAGTTTTTATCTTTGTCCAGTGTCTGCTCTAATATTCTCTAGTAGGAAGCACACCTCCCCAAAAATGTAACTACACTGCCATTTTTTTAATTCAGAAGTTCAGTGAAGAACATGGCTCCAACTCTAACATAATCTGCTCAGTTTCAGTCACTGTCAAAACAGCGGCGAAGAAACTCAACATGGGAATATAGAAACCCCGCCGCCAACTAAAAAAACCCAAAACAAAAACCCCTTGCTACAGTATGTGTACATAGCGACACAGCGCAAAAAACACTGTTGCCTTTAAGAGGTTCATAAAAGTAATTTGTGCCAGAATTGGACTTCACTGGTCACTTTGTGTGTAGTCAATAAAAAAGACTACTCATAAGAGTGACTCGCTCATGAATCGGACTTCACTGGTCGAATAGTATCATGTTAAGCATCAAGTATCACGTTAAGTATCAGATAGTATTATGTTAAATTAAAAGTTTGAACTGATTAACATTTCTATAGAAAGCAATACTCATTCATGTTTGTTGAGGCTGAAGCAGCTTCATATTTTTTTAATGAGACAAACAAGACATTAACAAACCATGGCTGGTGAATCCACGTTAAACTGAATTTATCAAAAAACGTCTGCTTATCTGGTACTCATTATCCTTAGCTGCCCCCATGCAAACAATGGGAAAGTAATCGGTGTTGATAGAGTGTTGCAATCAGACAACTCTCTATGTATGTACTGTACATGTGGAAGAATTGACAATAAAGCAGACTTGACTTGAGAATATGAAAAAGGCGTGAAGAGTGCACACCACATTTTTTATTTAGTTTGGACACCTGTAAGTATAAAATTGAAAACTGTCTCTCCCTGTTGTTAAATTAGTCCCATATTTCATTTATTTCTTTTTTAAATCCCTGCAGTCTTATATGATATGAAATTCTGTACTGAAAATGAGTGGAAAAATTAGGAAATGACATCTCGGCCTTGAACGGCTAGAAGACGCAAGCAGAAGCAGAAGCTCGAGCTGTCAGAGGAATGCATTTCCATATATTTGATCAGGCATGGCCAAGACAGCATGACCCCCAAGTTTAATCTACTATGCTTGCACCAACGTCAAACTGAGTGGCAGATCCTCTTTGACCTACAGAAGTCTGCAAATCCAACCATCTCATTCCCAACACTTTATCATATCTTTTCCTATATAAAAAAATGAAGGTAAAAGAGACTGTTCATTTAGAATGATGAGTCTGTTCGGTCTTTGCCTGAAATCACAGTGTCTGAAATTTCTATCTCCTCTTTGCCCTCTACAACAAATGACTTATTTCAATAAGCTTTGTTAGCCCTGTAATCTAATGCTTATCTAAGTTGTGAAAACGTAGCACATACACGAGACCCCATCATTTAATGTTTTTATCTCCTGATGGTGCAATTGATTGCTCGGTTGCACTTTATTTTACAGTACGTGTACTTACATGTACTTATAGTGTACTTACAGTGTATTTATCTAAGAAAGTTCTGGTAATAAAAGGTAACTACATGGGGTAGGGTTAGGTTTAGGGTTAGTACCTAGTTATTAGTTATTGTAATTACTATAATAAGTACATAGTATGTACATGGGGAACAGGACTGTAAAATAAAGTGCTACTGATGCTCTATTGTATTTCAAAGTCCAGAGTCATAGGATCCACTGCTAGCATGTGGGATGAACTGTTTTAACTGTACTTTTTTTTTGATGGTCTTTTAAAGGGATAATTTCCCTAAAAATGAAATTCTATTATTAATTACTCCCCTCATGAAGTTTCAAACCAACAAAACACAAAGAAAAGAATGTGCTTGATGCTCAAAACAGATCTAAAAAGTGTCATAAAATTTGTCTATATGGCTTGCACTGAACATAATTATTCAGTTCAGTTTATAAAACTTGTCTAAATGATTCATTCACAACTTGCACTGATCTGTATCTTGAGTTCACTTCACTTACATTCCTATGGGCTGTTCACACTGAACATGTTTTTCCTTTCCACTTTGATGCATTTCCATTGTTTTTCTACATAAACATGCACGAGCTTGATGAACATGTTGATGAACAGGTATAAAAACTTGGTCTCTGTACCTTAAATTCTGTTGCATTTCTATTGTTTTTCTATGTAAACATGCACTAGATGGATGAGTTTGAATGTTGTATTAACATCTTGCGTATTTTGCAGCCTCTCATCGATGACACAAAACTATAAGAAACACTGCACTGAAGTTTTTTTTGCATTCCACTGCCCCGCGCTTCACAGTTTTAAACTAATCACCCCTAGGGGTTGTTCACACAAAAGTCGTTTTTGCATTCGACTGCACTGTATTAAATTTATTTTATATAAACATTTACAAGGCAGAATGGTTTGACTGTTGTTTTTGTGTCTTGTGTTTTTTGTAGTGTCTCATGCACAACACTGTTATACAAATGTGACACTCAAGTTAAAAGTAGTTGACTTTTAAAAAACATGTAAACATGCACTAGAACCGACATGTTCAACCATTGCATTTACGTCTTTTAAAGTGTATCGCGCATGACACTAAAAACATTGTAAAAACACGGTCCTCAAGTTAAAAGAGATTCAATATTAAAAAAATGCATCTGTGGACCTTGCATTTTTTTTCGTACCTGCTCTGCATCTCATGGTTTTTAAATGCAAAAACACATCCTGTGTGAATCCGTCCTTAGTGATCTTGATCTTTCAAGTTTACGTTTCTTAGTGTAACTTATATGTACAAGTCTATGCTTCACAGTATGGCTAGGGTTAGGGCTGTTTTAGAAATGATATTTTTACTTTGACATCTACCATCTTCAGATGATTTGCTTTCCTGGTGTAAGTCCACTCTGTATCCATTGATCAAAATATGAAAAGATGTTTTCAGTCAATGTGTTGTTAATATTTTATCACAGTGAATCATTTATGAATAATGCATGGCCCAGAATGCTCAGAATGTCCTAAATTGTGTCTGTCAGATGATTCATGATATGCATATATGTAGGACACAATCTAGTGTACTGAAACTAACATAAGATAAACAAATAGAGTAATGGACCATCTCCATGCTTGATAAAGAATAACATGGTTGAGGTTCTGCTGGTGACAACAGAATAACAATTTCATAAGACTGAAATTGTTGCGACATAGTCATTCAATCTAGTCATTTTACCATCCATTGGAGAAAATAAATTCCATCATCACGAAAGGAAAGTGTAGAGGAATGTTAAATTTCAATTAATGGTCTATGGAAAACAAACTCAAATGGAATATCATACTGTATGGCTAAATAGTAACTTAGCCGAAACTAATACTCCCATTTACTTGTTGAATGGAATAGAGATGCTTGAGATGATGTTTTAGTACTCAAAAACTAAAAAATGTTGCTGCTTGTTCAAGTTACTTAATAAAAGTAACCTTTTTTGCTGGAACATTTAGAAACATAAACATAATCTAACATTTAGAAACAACATAATTGCATTTCATGCAATCCACTTAAATTTGTAAAATAAAAGCTTACTTAATCCAGTGGTAATGGAACTGCATTAGTAATTTCTGTTGGCACAAACTGCAACTCAGCAGGGCATTGCCAGCTCCCACAATGCTTTGCATGTAAAAGGATGGGAAGCGTAAATGTGGAAATTAAATGTTATTTGATGTGTTTTTCAACTAGATGTAAAAAGGGACCTGGAAACTTATTAATGTTGGATGTTGTTATGTTGGTTACTATTGAGGTGATGAGGGGAGCATTCAATACATGCATATTTATATGATCTCATATATGAATAAAATAAATATGATTTGTTTTGTGGTTCCACATGCAGAAAGGGGTTTTATATTAGACATTTTACATTAAATATTCACATAAACTTCTTTATAAAATCATAATTGATTTGTATATATTTTATTTAAATAAATATATCATATAAATGATATATTTTTATTCTAAAATTTACATTTAGAAAAATATTAATAGTTTTTACAATTTAGATAATAAAAAAATAATAATGTAATAATTGTAATTATTTAAATAATTCGATTTGATGTCATTTAAAAAAAATCCCATGACATGTAGAGCCACAAAATAACTTTTAGTTTCACACCTCATGAAGAAAGAAAAAGGAAAAACCCATCTCTGGTCCCATGTGTTAGTTTTCGATGTGGATTTAGAAGGAACATGAAAAGACAGGGTGAGGAAGAAAAAAGAGAAAGTTAAAAGTGTGCTGGAGAGAACGCCGGGTCTCTTGGGAAAAGAAAAGGGGGCGGAGATGTATAGCGTCTGGATGGATGCTTAGCAAAGAAAAAAGATTAGAGCAAAAAGGATAAAAAAAACAACAACAACAGAGCCGCATTCATTTTCTTAATGGTGCCTGAGCATCTGAACCAGGGCAAAGCTGTTGGGGGTTTCAGGGGAACCAATGCTGATGGACCCCATCCTTCCCTTGTCACTTTGGCAGGACATCACATCAGCGGTGGCGGTTAACCTTTTCGGCGTGTCTAAAGGCAGCAGACGTTGAAGCTCAGGACGGATGCAGACATTAATTATGCCCTGATTAGATGGGAGTCTTACTGCCACGATGGCGTTCGCTCCTTGCCTCCTTAACCTTCGATACTTAATCAGCAGCTGTCAGGGAGCCTGTGGATCAAAGACAAGGCAATTTATCAACAGCAGCACATGGCCTCCCCACAGGTCAGACCTGTGTGGAACCATCGGACCCCCTCGGTTCCACACACACAGTCCCCTCCAAAAAAATAAATAAAAAAATCTGGGGTTATTACGGATAATGGATTCCAGCGGCACAATGAAACTAAGTGTGCCAACAAGCTGTCATTCATGTTTGCTGAGTAAATAACATTTCATCTGCACTGATAACACAATGGAGGCCCATGGATGGCACATTGATTGCATTAGCCAGAGAAAAGGATGCTTGAAAGTGTGCTGTAACTCTGCAGATTTATGTGTCCATGTACCTGTGTGAGAGTGATGATTGCTATTCATTGTAATGTAGTGCCTTGTCCTTGACAACCCTCTTAAGAGATTGCAGTTGAGCTCCCAGAGGGCAGCGCTGAGGATGAGGATTTCGCTCCAACAGAACAGGTGCAAATTGAATCTGCTGGCAACGATTAGCGATGGAGCAGGCATGATGCACTTTGGCTGTGTCCCTTTTCCTGATGAAATTTGCCTTTGAAGTTTACCTGACACACTAGTTTGTGACCGGAGGATTAAATGGCTCGAATGGACTTCTGAAAAATATACTGCTGAGCAGGAGTTTCAACAAAGAAAAGTATTCAGTGGAAACAAACATCATTTAATATTGATTCGCTTTCTTCAAGGACAAATATGCCTACAGATTAGGCTTCCTAAAGCATTTGAACAAAGTTTAGGTCTATGAAACATTTGTTTTATATAGGAATCTGGCTTCATGACTTTGCTGAGGTTCCAAATAAGGATTTATTTTTTTGCAGTGATGACATAGAAGAACCTTTTTAGTTTCCACAAAGAACCTTTAAGTGAACAGTTCTTTTGTCCAATAGAAATGTTCTATCGATGTTAAAGGTTCTTCATTGAAGAAATGCTTGAATTTAGAAATGCTCTTTTTTCTTCGTGATTCTTGTGATGTACATCATGTACAATCAGATTAATAATGTGCATTCAAAAAATAGATAGTGTGAAATGTAATTTCATTCCGTGTTTTGGGGTTTTGCTACTGTGCTTTATTTATCACGGCTTAATAGACTTAATAGATAATGAGCATTTATCGTACATTACAGGAATTTATTATGTTGCTCTGCAGTTTTTATTTTCTATTGGTAGTCAAAAAACAAACATACAAACAAACAAAAAAATCTCTAACTCAATTCCTGGATGGCCAGAGCCCTAAGGAAATTTAGATTCAACCCTAATTAAACACACCTTACCCTACAAATCAAGTCCTTCAGGCTTATTTGAAAATGAGATGGTACTGTATGTGAGTTTTCACAAAACTCTGCTGGGCTCCGCGCCTCCAGGAATGGAGTTTGACACCACTGCACTAGAGAATGAAGCTGCCTTATTCGTAAAGGCATGAATAATGACTTCAAA
The DNA here is from genome assembly GCF_963082965.1 of Carassius carassius. Taxonomy (NCBI): domain Eukaryota; kingdom Metazoa; phylum Chordata; class Actinopteri; order Cypriniformes; family Cyprinidae; genus Carassius; species Carassius carassius. The sequence goes on along the minus strand of NC_081802.1, from coordinate 10,232,876 downwards.
ACGGATGCAGAAAATACTTCAAGGGCTAACACACACACACACACACAAAATATTCAGTTATGTCATTTTTATTTTCTCTCGACTAATTCCAAACCTGCGTGAGTTTTTGAAGATATTTTGAAGAATGTTCATAACCAAACAGTTGATGGTAGCCATCGACTTCCATAGTATTGTCATGGTTCTGCCTTCATGTCCTGGTTTTTCTCTAGTCTTGTGGCAGGATCATGACAGGCCCGTGTTTTGTGTACAAGCACATTGCCTTGTCTTTGGGCCATGTGCTTGTGTTGTCTCGTTTCCTTGCCCCGCCCCCCTTGTTACCCTAGTTTTGTCATCATTGATTCACCTGTTCCACCTGTTGGGTTCATTAGTAGCCTCCCTTTATTAACCCCTTGTGTTTCTCTGTCTTTGGTCGGTTCATTGCCAAATGTTGTCCAACGTTGTCATATATTGTCAAGTCTTGCCAAATGTTGTGAAGCTTTGTCTCTGTCTATCTTTAATGATACCTTGCTGTGAGTATTTTGTCTAGAGTTCTGTTCTACGTATAATGTTAATTGTTTTGTTGTTAGTTTAGTCTTCGTCAAGTCCTAGTCAAGGCTTTTGCCTTTTTGTCTTGTTTTGCCCCCTCATGGGTTTTGTTTTCCTATTTTTGTACAATAAACTGTGTGCGGTGACTACTGTCTGCATTTGGGTTCATCCTCCACTCCACCTCATGACAAGTATGGAAAAATAATATGGAAATCAATGGCTACCATCAGTGTCAACATATTAAATATGATACAGTTTTCGACTTTTTAATGGTTTTAACGGTAAACCCTAAATAGTGACCCTAAAGAGCAATTTCTTTCTAAAATGAAGTCAGAAAGACAGAAAAGGTGCCTACGCTGTCAATTATATCAAATATCCCCCACCCCCTAATTTTACCTTAAGCTTGCAATTACAATTATACAAAATATTCATTGAATTATATACACTACCGTTCAAATGTTTGGGGTCAGCTAGATTTTTTTTTTTTTGAAAGAGATATTTGAACTTCTATTCAGCAAGACACATTAAGCAAAATGACAGTTATGATAACTTGATGGTAAAATTGAACTCTTTGGAAAGCTTAACCTTTACTTGTCACCATTGTGCAGGTTTTCGAGTCATTAAGAAAAGTATTGAACTGTTTACTGTCTTTAAATGTGAATTCCTCAGAAATCTGAGAGAATAGATGCCGCTGGCTGTTTGGATTTCCATCTGCCTCTCTCTACACAACCCAAGGCCTTTTACATCACATTTTGTCAAAACCAAGAGGCTGCTGAATATTGTTTAATAGCAGCTGGAAACTACTTGAACTTGAACTGTCTGTAGGAGTATTTTGAAAGAATCTTCATGTGACTGCCTATGCCTTTCGGCAACAATTAAATTTCAAAATTTTGAGGATGAGGGTGTAGGATTTTGTCTCCTTGTGCCACCTGTCAGCTGAGGTCTGCCAATAACCACACACAGTTTCAAGACTGATGCATCACACAAAACTTGGATTAACAGCCAGGAAATCCATGATAAACAATCGTAAGCCAGTTGGCACTTGTAAACTGAAATCGAATGCTCCGAGGGGCATGCAACACTCCCTCGCTGCACTCCGATGAATTAATGAGTCTGCTCCGACTGGCAAAAGAATCTACTCTCTTATGATAGCACTTCAGCTCCGATCTACTTCAGTCAGTAAAATGCCATACCTCCGACCCAAAAAATGTCTTTATTGCTTTCATGACAACTCTGGGGCTGGATCAGACTCGTGATGAATTCTGGAACCGGAGCCACCTCTGTACTCTGCTCAGGGGCTAGAGTCGTCACTAGACTATGGTCATGAAAAATGTCCAATGTGTGCAAATAGTTTAAATCCCTTGCATGCTTCTTTATGAGCGAGAACTAAATTTAAAAGCTGCTTCAACACAATGCAGACACAGACGATAGCAGAATTGGGGAGGCTCTCTGCTGAACTACTCATAATTTAAAGTAAAATGTTGAAAAAGTAGTAGTTTCTACAATTTTAATGACAAAAAAAAAAACACTAAAGCTAGTGGTACAAGAGAATTTTAATGATTGTTATCTAATACAAAAAAATATAAAAATATCTGGAATAAGATAAGATGAGGATGTCACAGTCAACTGTACTTATCGATTAAAGATAAAAATAGTGCATCATTCAGATTTGCCTTCAGTTAACATGAAAGAAAAAAAGAGCACTGAATAGTGTTAGTCAAACAGATTTGATAGTTAATCAGCAGTTGTTTTTTATCAACTACTTTGTCAAATGTTTAAAGCATTACTGCATCTTAGGCCTAGGGGATATGACAATACATATCATGACAGTGATATAAAGAGTGAATCCACTTAGCTTTTTCTAAATCGTTTACATAGGCCTATCGGGGTAAGCAAAAATATCCATGCAGCCTTTAATGAGCAGTAATATTTGGAACGTTGGAACGATTGGAAAAAGAAGCATGAATGAATCAGCAATAGAATGTGATGTGCTTGCTGCAGAGTGGAACTTCAATAAGTAGACCTACACTTTTGACTTAAAGGCCTGTTCACACGGTATGTGAAACCCAAGACAATGCAATATCAGTCTACCATAAAAAAACTTTGCTTTTCACTGAATCCAAAGGAAATGACAAAAGATAATGAAGTACATTTAGGCAGAGCAGCCTGCAGACCATCTGGCACCGATAAAACTCTCACATCTACAGTAAAGGGATATCTGGAAAGCCTCCCTCTTTTTTTGCCCCTATTTCAAACAGTCATATTAGGCGAGTCATCAGTGTTACAGCAGCTGCACAAGGCCCAACATATTGATCCACTGACGGCTTTCTGATAGACTCATACACAGCAGAGGATGCCAAATCTCAAAATAAAAATCAATTTTTCATACTGTACATTATAATGTTGTGACGCCTAAATGTACTTGTAACAAATAAAACAGCTGGCTTAAATTTTTAAGCATTATTTTTAAATAAAGATATAAAGTCCTTTTTTGATGATCTATCCCTCGTAATCTACACTGTAAATAAGGATTGTTTTACATAAAAAATGATTGGATTCTTAGAGTACATATTATTTCACTCTTTCTGCTTCAGAATTTCATGTTTAATTCAATGGGTTAACTGATTCTTTGTAATCCTTTGTGAAATTTACTAGGAATTTCTGAGTGAAAAATTGTTTTTATATGTTTTCAGTGCACATAGAGAGTTTTGCTTTTAATTTATTTGGATGAAATAGTATAAAACACTATAAAAATATAAATTATAACTAAATACTTTTTTTTTTTTATAAAATGTATATTGCTAATTAATAGTATAATATAATATAGGATCATATAAATTGTTATTAAACTATTTATGTTAATTATAAAGTCCCATTTTAGTGCATTAATGCAATATAAATCTGAAAGCACCATTGTTTCGTATTTTATAAACTTGTTTTTTGATGATCTAACTGTTGTAATCCACACAGGGGGTTAGATTATGCGGGATGCTGAAGTTTTGGCTGTGCCTGAGACAGAGAGACACAGCGAGTGACAGAGAGAGAAGCGGAAATGTATATGTCTCTTTTTATCTAATGTGTCAAAAATAGTCTGCATGTTATTTGTCAGCGAGCCGGGGAACTTTAATAGGAACAGTGGCTGGAACAGATTGCATGCTTCAATAATTGCATCGCACTTGTGCCGTTCAAAAGTTTTCTCAACAGTTTGCCACACTGACAAACTACAACTTTATTTCTGAAATAGAAAGATGTTACGCAACACAAAATCTTTTAAACAGCTTGAAGTCAGTTGCCTGAAAATATCCCATATTGTCTGAAATATCCCATATGTAATTATGGGTCAAAGGCCACAAAATTATGAAATCCACAGCTTATATCTGGAATTAATGTAGACTGGCTTAATTAAAGTTGGGAATTTTAACTCAACAGATGTAAGCTTGATTAAGTTGCCGCTCACGGAGCTTTTTAAAAGTGAGTGCTCTTCACCCTTTTAACAAATTCAGTTAAATAAAGCAAATTAATATACATAAATCATATATCAATATGTCTGGTTTGTTTTCACCCTCTAGCATTTAATTCCACTAAAGGTAGAGCAATAAATTAGTGTTCTGAAAGTTCAAACAACTTTCAATGTAAATTGAAAGTCGCGTCGGTCCTGTCAATAGTCACCGGATGGCTGTCAAATTCCTTTGAGGACTGTCAATCAAGCTTGAAGATTGTCTGGATGGGCTGACAGAGACCAGAAAGAGAGGTGTTTGCCAGAAAGACGTTCAAAATTTCAAATTTTTTGCCCTACTTCTCAACTTACCTCATGCATATTCAAATAAATAAACCCTGAAAGCCAAAAACAAAACCATATTTTTGGGATCTAATGTGTTGAAGGATGTTGGTAAGCATCCGTGTAACACTAAACATGTGCTGGAGGTTCACTAGAGAGCCTGTATCGTGCTACAAATCTCTTGTGACCTGAAAGGTAACAGCACATTATTACTATATTTAGACTATGTTAATAAGGTTTGAACTTTTGAGTAAATTCAGGAAATGGGCCAACTTGCATTTATAGCTTGTAAATGAACCCATTAACATTGTGTCATAATGGTAAAAGCTGTCGTACACACTATAAAGTAAAATCTGAAGGCATTTAAGGACATTGCTGATTGACAAAAACAGGATTATTTTTAAAGCCAACTGAAGCCTGATTTTTCTTTTATATTAAGAGGAAACCAACTTAAGTTGTGGCTCTGGGGAATTCCAATGCGCAATACAAACTCTCCAACCAAATTTGCAGACGAAAAAGTCTGCTGGGGATGAAACAGACTTTGTGTTTGCTTTTCTCAGTTGCATTTATCTGCCCTCCGAGGCAAACAGAGAGATGTGGTGGTATCTCAGAATAGCTGTCGAGCCACAAGACAATGAGATCCGAGTGCCGAGATTTTGCGCTGAGCCGCTGAGAGATGCGTGAACCGTTGAGAGATGCTTTTCTGCATTTCCTGAAGCTCTACAACCTGATACAGTGGCACTGGGAACAGCTGCATCCAATTTATGAGTCCAATTATGCATCTTGTGTTTGAAAATGCAAAATAGCTCAATATACTTTTGCGACTCATTGCTTTTGTTGCATTTACAAAGATTTTAAGTCATGACAACCAGTCATTCTGAAGTTGAATTTTCAAATGAAGATCCTGTCATGAAAGGCAGAATGTGTTTGAATTGCCCAAACCCATCTTTAATGGGCATTCATGCAGTCTGAAGGAGAAATTCTGCGTAACCTGCTGAGTCTGATATCACTTTGGGTTATGAAAAACAAGGCTTCAATTGCATAAATGCGTCAGCAGCCTATTAAATAAGAGTGGGTGTCATACGGCACAGTTTGAGATCTTTCTAAAATGATTGAACTGAAGCAATCTCACTATCTGATCAGTGCATTCATGGATCTGAACTGCTCCAAAAGTAAACCTAGGCTCACTGGAACAAATGCCTCTACCTACATTTTTGCTAACCTCCAAAAACATACCTGTACATACTGAACAATTCACTGCAGTTTCTGCAGAGGTGAGTATGTTTTCCCATCTCCCGCCAGGTGTGACCCTTGGGTCATAGATCCTGACCAACCGAATGGTCTTTTACAGGGATTAATTTGTGCCGGAACAAGCCGGATCCGGATCCGGCACCTCCGAAATTTGATCCGGCACATCATTTTGGCGGATCCCCCTCCTCCAGGGGTGGCGTTTCCGTATGGCCCGTGAAAAATTATCCAAAATCAATATCTCTATTATAATTCGTTATTATTATTTTAAATCACAGGGTTTTAGAAATATTTAACCAATGATAAGTATTTAAAGGAGCTTGTAAAACTTCTTAATCCCATTTGATCCTCAAGTTCTCGCGAAACCTCGTCAATTCACGCGCCTTCACTCAGATTGACGCGCGCGCACAGCCTGGAGACAGATCTCCATATATCCGAAAAGCAAGGGTAAACAAATAACTGTTTGAATAGTACAGCATTTTCTTTACTCAAACACGATGTCTGTTAAGGCTATTGTTTGTGTGTGCTTGAAGACTGGAGAAGTAGGTTTTTTGCCATCTAGCCAAAATACTTTTGTACGTCTTAAATATCCTGCTGTGCATAAGTGCTTAATCGTTTATATCATGAGATTTTGGCTAAGTGTATTAAACAACAAGAAAAAACTAAACGCCCATAGCAACAATAAACGTTATAGCCTAACCTGTAAAAGGTGATGATGGCATAGCCTATAATGCGCTGCACTTGCCTCAGATGCGGACAAAACACAGATCTCCTCATTCGCCGCCAAAGACCTTGTTAACTCCATTTGAGCTTGTTAATGTTAATTGCACGTGTCTGATACAACACAAGCAGTGTTGTTTAATTATTGATTTTTCTGCCTTTTCTTTCTTTCCCCCCTGTATTTTAGTAGTGTGCCATGAAACTGTTTTATTTGTCAAAACCCATCAGACATCATATTGTTTGTATTTGGATACTTAAACAAAAAAAAAGCTATGAAAAATAACTTGTATATTATACTCGCGAGGCAGCTTTATACGCGCGAGCTTTGGATGTGACTGTGAGGGCACATACAGCCTGTGGAACGCGCCAGTACTAAATGACTTAAAATACTTAAAAGGAAAGTGTTCAAATTATACATTTTTGTGACAATGCAACAATTACCTGATTAGTCAAGCGACAGTTCTGTCAGCTGTCCCGATCGAAATGTGAGTCTTGTATCGCAGCGCGCAGCAGGTCGCTACAGACAAGATGCGCTAATGAGAAGCGCGCTCCAAAAGAGTTCGTGGATTCAAAGACTGGTTTCGAATGACTGATTTAATCAAATAGTTTGTGTTGATTTATTTTATTATTCACATCTATGTTGAATAAATGCAGGAATTTAATTCCCTCATTATAAACTTGAAAGCTGCGAGAATTATTAAAATCATGCAATATAGCTACACCCAGAAATTTAGGACCTGATTAAATATAACTCTATTACACAGAGATTTGAAAAATAAAATTCCACAACTTTTTCAAAACGTTTTTAGTAAAATCGCATGGCATTTCCATGTTATTCATGACCGTACAGACTAAATGCAACTGGTGCACGCTCTTAAAATCACTTAAACTGGTCCAGCAATGTGATTGCGCGAGTGTTCCGTTACCTCTCCCTCCTATCACATGCCGGATCCGTAACCCTGCTTTGTTCCGGGACCTCGCAATTTACAAATTAAGCACTGGTTTTATGTTTTTACAACTAAGCTGTTCTGGATATATAAGTGAAGTGGCAAAACAGTATTTTGGGATTCTGTAACCAGAAAAGCCCAGCACAATGTGAGTCTCTTGAGCTCTGCATCCAGAACACTCACATGCTGCTGTGTGTTTTTCTGGTGTCAGGTATTCATTCTCTGCTGTCTGGCGAGTTTGCGATTGTGAGACCCGTGACCCCCAGCTGGCGTGAGGCTCTAAGAAAAACTGGGTCACTAATGAACAAATAATTGAAAGTATGGCATTCGAAAATATAGCGTACCCTTGGTAGAACAAATATATTAGTTGGATTTTTTTAGTGATTCAAACATACAGCACGATCAGTGTGGTCTGATTCCGGAAAGAGGGACTCATGTAAGCTCATTACCATTTTTGTTTAGATTTTTTAGTTTTAATAGTTAAGGATTGTGTTTGTGCCACTGCTTAAAAGTTTGTGAAAGTCATTGAAGAACTTTGTGACTAAAGTCTGCAATGTGTAGAAGTGTGTGTATAGGTAGCCTCTTGGACTATAAATCAGGGTCACTCAAGCAAGGGTAAACAAATAACTGTTTGAATAGTACAGCATTTTCTTTACTCAAACACGATGTCTGTTAAGGCTATTGTTTGTGTGTGCTTGAAGACTGGAGAAGTAGGTTTTTTGCCATCTAGCCAAAATACTTTTGTACGTCTTAAATATCCTGCTGTGCATAAGTGCTTAATCGTTTATATCATGAGATTTTGGCTAAGTGTATTAAACAACAAGAAAAAACTAAACGCCCATAGCAACAATAAACGTTATAGCCTAACCTGTAAAAGGTGATGATGGCATAGCCTATAATGCGCTGCACTTGCCTCAGATGCGGACAAAACACAGATCTCCTCATTCGCCGCCAAAGACCTTGTTAACTCCATTTGAGCTTGTTAATGTTAATTGCACGTGTCTGATACAACACAAGCAGTGTTGTTTAATTATTGATTTTTCTGCCTTTTCTTTCTTTCCCCCCTGTATTTTAGTAGAGTGTGCCATGAAACTGTTTTATTTGTCAAAACCCATCAGACATCATATTGTTTGTATTTGGATACTTAAACAAAAAAAAAGCTATGAAAAATAACTTGTATATTATACTCGCGAGGCAGCTTTATACGCGCGAGCTTTGGATGTGACTGTGAGGGCACATACAGCCTGTGGAACGCGCCAGTACTAAATGACTTAAAATACTTAAAAGGAAAGTGTTCAAATTATACATTTTTGTGACAATGCAACAATTACCTGATTAGTCAAGCGACAGTTCTGTCAGCTGTCCCGATCGAAATGTGAGTCTTGTATCGCAGCGCGCAGCAGGTCGCTACAGACAAGATGCGCTAATGAGAAGCGCGCTCCAAAAGAGTTCGTGGATTCAAAGACTGGTTTCGAATGACTGATTTAATCAAATAGTTTGTGTTGATTTATTTTATTATTCACATCTATGTTGAATAAATGCAGGAATTTAATTCCCTCATTATAAACTTGAAAGCTGCGAGAATTATTAAAATCATGCAATATAGCTACACCCAGAAATTTAGTACCTGATTAAATATAACTCTATTACACAGAGATTTGAAAAATAAAATTCCACAACTTTTTCAAAACGTTTTTAGTAAAATCGCATGGCATTTCCATGTTATTCATGACCGTACAGACTAAATGCAACTGGTGCACGCTCTTAAAATCACTTAAACTGGTCCAGCAATGTGATTGCGCGAGTGTTCCGTTACCTCTCCCTCCTATCACATGCCGGATCCGTAACCCCGCTTTGTTCTGGGACCTCGCAATTTACAAATTAAGCACTGGTTTTATGTTTTTACAACTAAGCTGTTCTGGATATATAAGTGAAGTGGCAAAACAGTATTTTGGGATTCTGTAACCAGAAAAGCCCAGCACAATGTGAGTCTCTTGAGCTCTGCATCCAGAACACTCACATGCTGCTGTGTGTTTTTCTGGTGTCAGGTATTCATTCTCTGCTGTCTGGCGAGTTTGCGATTGTGAGACCCGTGACCCCCAGCTGGCGTGAGGCTCTAAGAAAAACTGGGTCACTAATGAACAAATAATTGAAAGTATGGCATTCGAAAATATAGCGTACCCTTGGTAGAACAAATATATTAGCTGGATTTTTTTAGTGATTCGAACATACAGCACGATCAGTGTGGTCTGATTCCGGAAAGAGGGACTCATGTAAGCTCATTACCATTTTTGTTTAGATTTTTTAGTTTTAATAGTTAAGGATTGTGTTTGTGCCACTGCTTAAACGTTTGTGAAAGTCATTGAAGAACTTTGTGACTAAAGTCTGCAATGTGTAGAAGTGTGTGTATAGGTAGCCTCTTGGACTATAAATCAGGGTCACTCAAGCCTTGACAAGTAAAAATACATATGAAATATTAATCAGAGGCAGTTTGGAATGGGGCTGAGACTCAATCACCCCATAGGATGCTGACCAAGCATCCCGTCTAAAATGAATTTCTTGGGTACTGTATAACTCCTGCTTGGAAAATAGACAGCATGCAACACGGTGAGACAATCAGGCTGTAAGGCAGTGGATGCATTAACATGACAGTAAGTTTCAGGAATGATAAATGGCTCATGGGCCATACAAGAGGGAATACCTAATGCATGGCCCTCAAGATTGTGCCCCGAAGAGGTTTAAAACCCAATTAGAGGCAGTAATGAGTTATCGCCTCAGTCGGGAAGAGGCAGGAGAGGAAATAAGTATGTTTTGTGTGCATGCTGAAAAACATATAACAGAATAAAAAGGGTTTCAGTGATACTAATAGCATCTGAGCATTTGCTGTTGTTTTGCAGAGCGAGATATGTTGGGACTCGTCTGTTCAGTCTACAAGGCTGAATATTTTAGACAGGTTTTGCTTTTTTTTTTTTTACGTACTGATGCACTTATTTGTTTATTTATCGCCTCTTTAATGATATCAATAAAGCCAACCACTTGAGACTGTTCATATGTTTTCAAGGCTAAAAGAAGAACTTGGCAAATTAAGTATGGAAGAATAATAAAATCACAACAATAGTCCTATTCAACCTATTTGGCAAAAATGCTTTTTTTCAGGAAAAAAAATCTAGAATATGCAAATTTCCAGTGTGTAAAATTTATATGAGGAAATCAAAGTAACTAAAATGTATATAACTTTAATAGAGTTGAGACAGCTTTTACTGATGCCGTGTTTAAAGCGAGCACATGACAGTAATGGGCCCAACTTAAATATGTACATAAATTTTAGGATATGCTGCATTCTTGGGAATAATCACTTTTGGCCTAAAATAAACTACTTTCAAAATATGGCTTTCCATAAAAAAAGTGGTCTCTCGGCTCAACTTGCCCCCAGTGAGGAGTAAGTTGAGGCTAGAGGGAGGATAAGTTGAGCAGCATGGAGTAAACATTTTCACCTCATGCTATATCAAAGGAAGAGAAATTCTATGTGTGAGCCTTGTGATGGACTGGTCGTTCATCCAGGGAGTTTCCTCACCTGTGGCTCATGACGCTGGGTTAGGATCCAGCACCCCACAATCCTAATAAGGAAATGGGTTTGGATAATAGAATGGATGGATGGATGACTTCTTAAAAGTTTTATTTAAATATACAATTATAAAAAAATTCAGACTGACAGCTGAAGGTCTGGAATCCATGGCAGCTTTCATTGGCTAAGACCCGCCCATGAGGCCTTTTGACCGACATATCAAACAACCAATCACAGTTTGTTTTGTTCAGCGTCACATTTCGGGGCGAGGATTCTATAAAGATTCTATGCCTCAAACTTAAATATTTCACATACTTTTGAAATTCCAGTGTTTAGTTGATCCTGATAAGCACTCCTCGTCACAGTTGTGTGTTGTACATGATGGCTTTTTTCTTTCGTGAAAGGGTTTGGCGTCGTGGCATCTTTTTTCCAGGCGGAATGTTAAAGAAGACGACACACACGTCTCCCGGAAATCCTGTAGACTTTGACACTCCTGAAGTGTTTCCACTTTTGTGTCCAATATGTGTCAGACGTTTAGCAAATGGTCTGTGGGCGTGACTTCTGAGGCTGAGACTAGACTGCAACTGACCTTACAGAAATGGGCTAGTAGTATTCAACATCCCACTTTTAAATGTTGCAGGGAAATACACTTACAATACAAAGAACAAAATCATAGTTTGGTGTAATTACTGAAATATTATGTAGATTTATAGTAAAATAATACTTAATAATCGTTAGAAGGAGTGAGCCACTGGCTCAACTTACCCCACTCCTTCCATTTTAACAAACTTGTACCCTCCATGGGCCCTTCTCTATCAAAGGGTGAGTAGAATGCTTAAATCTACAAATATGTGTGGTCATGACAAATTTTAAATTTGTCTAGAAACAAGGGGTGGCTCAAATTCCCTGCAGGCTCAAATCACCTCATTCTACCCTATATTTATTCCCCTACAAATTTTTTTTTTGCCATATTAAAAAAAAGAAAAAGAAAAGAAAAGCTGGAGCTGAAAAAACACAAGGCATTTGCAGTTCCCTCAAACTGTTTGAACTAGTTCTGCTATATTAAAATGACAGCGAGATCTGTGTGTAGAGATGGTTTGAATACATTAATACATTGGTGCAGTATACTAAGTAATCCACTTCATGAAAATTTAATTTCCCCTGATGTTATTGCTGCTCTTCAGATGTCATGCCACACTCCTGTCTGAAATGCTGTTATTTGCTCACGTTCAGATTGAGGATAGGGACGTGTGTATGTATTTAATAAAAAAAAAAGTTTCTCACAGTTTGACTATTTTAACAAGACCCCTGATAGTCAGTTCTGAACAACATGAATATGTTCCTGCTTATACCAAGGGCCCTTTGGTGGGAACTGATTGGGCGTTTTTCTTTCAATCACAATGGGGTGTGCAGGATTCTGATCTCCATTTTAGTTGAATGAAGTCTCAGCTGGCTTCTTAATTTTTTTAATCTGAATCCATTCGTGAAGCAAAAAAAAAAAAAGATTCAGTTATGATGAAACCAATTGAGATGGGGAATGTGCTCTTCTAACCTGCAGTACATTAATAAGAGAGCACTTGGTGGTTCCACAGAGCTACTTGCAAAATATTGTGTGGTCAGAAGAAACGTCTCTAGGTTACGTATGTAAAGCTAGTTCCTCGAGGCAACGAGACGCTGCGTCGAAGCGCTTTGGGGAACGCGTTCAGCGTACGCGACTCTGAATATCGTGTGTAATCAGTCCAATGGAAGGGCGTGACGTCACCGACGTGGTGACGTAAGCGACCAGGAAGCTATAAAAGCACGTGCCACGCAGCTGGCGTCAGCTTCGAGTACCAGCAAGCGCCGGCAGGGGTGCCGGGGGTATGGCTCCGAGTCGCAGCGTCTCGTTCCCTCGAGGAACTAGGGTTACATACGTAACCTAGAGACGTTCCTCTTCAGGAACTCGAGCTGCGTCGAAGCGCTTTGGGGAACGAGTCCTAACGCCGCCAGACTACCAAACCCCTGCCTGGTGTGTATCCGAAGAGCACAGCTCAGGACAGGAGGACAGAAGCGCCTGGAGTGACTGGCATATCTAGGCCATAGAACCTAACAAATGTAGAGGGCGTGGACCACCCCGCAGCGTTGCAGATGTCCAGCATGGATACACCTGCTAAGAAGGCCTTAGAGGCCGCCATACCCCGAGTAGAGTGAGCCTTGGCTCCCGACAGCGGGGGACGACCAGAGGACTCATAGGTGATGTTGATAGCCTCGACTATCCAACGACTAATAGTCTGCTTAGAAGCAGGAGAACCCCTCTTGGGGGGACCGTAGCACACAAGCAATTGGTCAGTTTTTCTCCACAGGGCAGCTCTGTGGACGTATGCGTCCAGTGCTCGAACCGGACACATACAGTTTAGCTTCGCCTGGTCGGGCTCCCGAAAGGGAGGAGGACAGAAGGCCTGCAGCACTACAGGTCGTGGTGTAACAGAGGGAACCTTGGGAACATATCCCGCTCGAGGGTATATGAACGCTTTAGTCATGCCTGGTGCAAACTCAAGATAAGAAGGGGCCATCGAGAGGGCCTGAAGATCTCCTACTCTCCGCAGAGAGGTAATAGCCAACAGAAAAGAGGTTTTAAGTGTGAGATGTCTGTCTGAGATATCTTGAATAGGTTCAAACGGGGGTTTGCACATAGCCTTTAACACCACAACCAAGTCCCACGGGGGAATACGGGACCGTACTGGAGGTCTCAGCCTCAGTGCACCGCGGAGGAAACGTGTAACTAGGGGGTGTCTTCCCAAAGACTGACCGTCGAGAAGGGTGTGGTAGGCCACAATGGCCGCCTCGTAGACCTTCAGAGTAGAGTGGGTCAACCCTGCAGAGAGCCTAGCCTGTAGAAACTCCAGAACTGTACCAACTGGGCAGTTTGCTGGGTCTAGCTGGCGGTCTCTGCACCATGAAGTGAAAAGCTTCCACTTCAGGGCGTACAGTTTCCTCGTAGAGGGAGCTCTGGATTGGAGTAGGGTCTCCACAACCTCAGTTGAGAGACCAGCTGCTACCAGTTGTGCCCCCTCAGGGGCCACACCCACAGCTTCCACAACTCCGGGCGAGGGTGAATTATCGTGCCCTGCGCCTGTGAGAGTAGGTCTGTCCTGATCGGTATCTCCCACGGAGAGCCGTCGAGGAGCGAGACTAGATCTGAGAACCATACTCGGCCCGGCCAGAACGGGGTTACTAATAACAGACGGACCCCGTCCCGGCGTACTCTCGCCAGAACTCCCGGAAGCAGAGCGATAGGGGGAAAGGCGTACAGACGAAGCCTCGGCCAGGTCTGTACCATAGCGTCCAGTCCCAGAGGAGCTGGATGAACTAGAGAGAACCAGAGGGGACATTGTGACGTCTCCTGAGTCGCAAAAAGGTCTACTTGAGCCCTGCCAAACACTCTCCATATCTGATCTACCACCCGTGGGTGAAGTCTCCATTCCCCGGGCCTCGGCCCCTGCCTCGACAGTATGTCTGCTCCCATATTTAACTTCCCAGGAATATATTGTGCTCTTAATGAGAGGAGTTTGTTCTGGGACCACACCAGGATCTGGTGCGCCAGCTTGTACAAAGGGCGCGAACGCAGACCGCCCTGGTGGTTGATGTAAGAGACCACTGATGTGTTGTCGGTGCGCACCAACACATGGTGACCTCTCAGGTCTGGGAGGAAGTGCTTCAGTGCACGATAAACTGCTAGCATTTCTAGACAATTGATATGCCACGTTAGATGGCGATCGCTCCACAGACCACGGGCAGGGTGGCCACTCATGACCGCACCCCAGCCGGTGAGGGACGCGTCCGTCGCTAGTGTCACACGGCGACAAGGAGCTCCCAGCACCGGGCCCTGATTCAAGAACCAATGTTTCTTCCACATGTCTAAGGCACGGAGGCAGCGCCGCGTGACCTTGATAGTGCGAAGCGGATTGCCCCTCGGGGAAAATCCCTTGGTCTTGAGCCACCACTGTAGGGGTCTCATGTACAGCAGGCCAAGAGGTATCACGTTGGACGCAGCTGCCATCAGACCCAACAATCTCTGAAATTGTTTGACAGTGAGTGACTGGCCTTCTCTGACTCTCTTGACTGAGATGAGGATCGACTCGATACGAGCAGGGGACAATCGTGCCTGCATCGCGGTCGAATCCCATACTAGATTGCGGATGCCCTGCGTGCGCAGGGGGGCCAGAGCCGCATCTACACACTTTGTGAACGTGCGGGGTGAGAGTGCGAGGCCAAAGGGAAGTACTCGATATTGGTAGGCTTCGCCCCCGAAAGCGAACCTCAGAAACGTCCTGTGTTGAGGAAGGATGGAGATATGAAAATATGCGTCTTTGAGATCTATCGTGACAAACCAGTCCTCGGACCTGATCTGAGCTACAACATGCTTGATTGTGAGCATTCTGAACTTCAGTCTCATAACTGAACGATTTAAGACCCTCAAGTCTATAATCGGACGCAGCCCCCCATCCTTCTTTGGAACTATGAAATACCGGCTGTAAAATCCGGACTCCCTGTCCTGAGGAGGGACCACCTCGATGGCCCCCTTCTCTAATAGGGTTTCCACTTCCTGTTCCATAACCAGACCCTGCCCGGGGCCCACTATCATGTGAACGACCCCGTTGAATATAGGCGGCACGGAGCCGAACTGAATGCGGTAGCCTTTTTCTACTATATGCAGGACCCAACGAGATACATTTGGCAGTAGTTTCCACGCTGCTAAATAATCTACTAAGGGAATCAGTCTCTCGAGACTGACCTCTGGTGTAAGAGACCCCCGCAGGGGCGGCGAGCGTCCCAGCCCCGCTACGCGCACGGGCGGAGGATACTGAGAACGATGCTCGCCCGGGGCCGCTGCGCCCTGGAGCACTGGCAGGGTTGGCAGAACGACCCCTAGAGGGCACTGAGGTGGGACGGGCACCGTGGACTGCGGTGTGTACCGTTCTACCCCAGCGGAGGCTGCCCTCTGAAACCCCGGGCCGTTGGCGTCAGGGTTTCTTGGCCGAGGACTTCTTAGCTTCGATAACCGCCCTTAAATCTAACTTGGGCTTAGAAGACCTCGGCCTAGAGCGTCGGTGAGACTCTCGTTCCCGACGCGGAGGAGCACGAGAGGCGACGCTCTGTTTCTGGGCCTCGCGGTGTGAGGAGCTAGGGTGCGGCTGGGGCATCTCCTTCCCAGATGCCCCGAGGGAGCGACGAGGGAGGAACTTATGGAACGCCGCCGCCTGTTTGCGGGCCTCCTGGAACCTGTCGACGACAGAATTAACTGCGTCGCCGAACAGGCCAGTCGGCTGGATCGGGGCGTCCATGAGGCAGACCCTGTCCCGTTCTTTCATATCGGACAGGGTCAACCATAAGTGCCTCTCCGCGGCCACCATAGCTGCCATGGACCGCCCAATCGCTCGGGCGGTCTCCTTGGTGGCGCGGAGGGAGAGATCAGCGGTCCTTCTTAATTCAGAAATATCATGGGACTTGATCTCCTCTCCCTCATCTAGCTCCTTGAGCAGGTCAGCCTGGTACGCCTGTAACACCGCCATGGTGTGCAGACACGCACCAGCCTGACCTGCAGCCGCATACCCTTTGCCCACCAAAGCCGAAGTTGTTCTTAGTGGCTTTGAGGGCAATGCCGGGGCCTTCAGAGACGATGCCGCGCCAGGGGACAGATAGCTCGCAAGCGTCTGTTCCACCCGGGGCATCGCTCTATAACCGTGCTCTCCCATCCCCACTACATTTCCGTAGTAATCAGACGAGGGGATGTAGAGGCGGGCCGAGAATGGACTTTTCCACGACCTGGCGATCTCATCATGCAGGTCGGGAAAAAATGGAAGGCCCCGGCTGGGAGGTGGCTGACTCGCGCGCAGGAAGCGTTCATCCAGCTTGCTTCTCTGCGGTTCGGTAGACTTTTCGGCGGGCCAATCGATACTTAATTTGGCCACCGCGCGAGTAACCACCTCTAAGAGCTCCTCATACTGTAGCGAGTGGGGTGGCGAATCCCTATCGAGCGACTCCACATCGACCTCCTCGGAGGAAGAGAGGCGGAGCGTCGATCCCTCACCCTGAGTGGAAGGAACCGCTGTGCGTGCTTCCGACTCTAGGGATTGGGTGCCGGATCTGGCAAAAGTGGAAGGAGATAGGGACTGGCCCGTCTCCATTCCCTCTACCAGATCGACTTGCGAACCCCACGAGTGCAGCCGCCGTTCTGCCTCGACAGAAACGGGACCAGCACTGCGGGGAACGCTGGCGAAGGCCCCCTCCTCGAAGAGGGCCCTCCGGGAACGAAGCAGCCGCACCGACATTCGCTCACAGTGCGGGCAGTCGGCCCCCTCGAGAGCCGACTCAGCGTGCTTCGAACCCAGGCAAACCACGCACAGGTTGTGTGTATCCCCACCCGTTATATATCTCGGGCAGGGAGGAACACACAGCCTATAACGCGATTTGGAATCGCCATCTGAGTGCTTAACTTTCGCCTTGCTTTTTGGCATGTCTAGGAGCTCTTTTAACTGGACAGACAACAGTAAATAAGACTCACAAGACGGACAAATGACATTCACACACAGAGCGCTTGCTGAAAGACGCGAAGCTGACGCCAGCTGCGTGGCACGTGCTTTTATAGCTTTCTGGTCGCTTACGTCACCACGTCGGTGACGTCACGCCCTTCCATTGGACTGATTACACACGATATTCAGAGTCGCGTACGCTGAACACGTTCCCCAAAGCGCTTCGACGCAGCTCGAGTTCCTGAAGAGGAACCAAATATGTTTGGAAAAAGGCACAACACAGCAACAGAAAAACTCCATAATCAGAAGAAAATATGTTTTCTGGAGTGTCCCAGTCAGAG
Source organism: Carassius carassius (assembly GCF_963082965.1). Taxonomy (NCBI): domain Eukaryota; kingdom Metazoa; phylum Chordata; class Actinopteri; order Cypriniformes; family Cyprinidae; genus Carassius; species Carassius carassius. Next base: position 10,215,240 of record NC_081802.1, on the reverse strand, counting down.
TCCTGACCTCAACGCGATTGAGATGTTTTGACCTGTTGCGCAGGTCTGATGTGCAATTACAGGAATCGCTTGGTGGTAGAGGTTACTGCTGCTACCGAAAGAGGTCAAGCAAGTATATAATCCAAGGGTTCACATACTTTTCCCACAGTGCACTGCAAATGTGTACATGGTGCGGTCAGTACAGACAAGAAAAAGTTTTCTCTTGCTGAAGATCAGATCAAATGTAATGGCCAATCCAAAGGGTTCACATACTTTTTCCAAGAAGTTCAAATTTTTTTTGCTGCTACTGAAGCAGGTCAACTAGTTGTAAAATCCTTCTTTTCCGCCATGCATTGCAAATGTTTACAGACTCATTTGAAAAAACAAATCAGTGTTTTTTCTCTTGCTGAAGATTAGCTTAAACATAATGACCAGTCTAATGTAGGTTCACATACTTTTGCTGCAGATGTTCAAATTCGCTTCTCTTCCACTTAAGATTTAATTAAACAAACTTGTGTAATTTTCATGACCAGTTCACTTATCAAAGTTGCATCTGTGCCTCCCACGGTGCGTATAACTGAAGCCTGGAGATGTAGAAGGATCTTTCACAGCCTGAAAGCATCTAAAAGGTTATAATGACAGCAAAAATGGAAACTTTCAATTCAGTGTTACATCAAGCATCGCAAGTGGCCAAGATCTAAACTGTGTTTCTAATGGCACAACAAATTGAGTTTTAAAGGAATAGTTGCCCCCAAAATTAAAATCTGCTGAAAATGTACTCGATTTCATACCATCCAAGATATAAATGAGCTCCAATGTTTCTTCATCAAAACAGATTTGAATAAATGTAGCATTACATCACTTGCTCACCAGCGGTGAGAAACATGCAGCTTTTAACTTCACAAAACATTAATTGATGGACTAGATTCATGTATATTGTTGATTACTGTGATGTTTTTATCAGCTGTTTGAACTCTCATTCTGACGGCACCCATTCACTGCAGAGGATCCACTGTTGAGCAAGTTATTTAATGCTACATTTCTCCAAATCAGTTTCGTAAATCTCACTTCAACTTTTTCTTTAAATGTCATTATTATTTTATCCACCGGTGATTCCCTTTGTTGTTTTATTGATTTCTGCAATGTAAAAGCAAAGATTTACAAAGAAGAACCTCAGACTCACCATCCGAAGCTGCAATCTTCTGTCAGGGGAAAGAAGACCCCTAAGAATCCTCTTACTGTGGGGTTGGAAAGAAGACTAAATTAAACAGTAACTGTCCTCAGCACATACAAAAGTTTATCTTTTGAGTTTTTAAAACATAAAAGATGCAATGCCATGCTAAAGTTCAAAAGTTACAGTAGAAGAACATGAGATAAAATGCAACAAAGCTATGAGCCTGATGAAATTAAAGATTCATGTCCCTTCTAGAATGACCTAGATTACATTCTTGGAGCGAGTGCTTGTGCTAATCTGACAGATGTTTTCAAGGGGAGAAACGTGGACTTGAAAGTGATGAAAAAGAGTGCTCTATACACCATTCAACATTTACACTCACCCATGTTTATACTGCACACTGATATAAAATAATAATAAACCAACCAAGACTATGAGATTTATAATGTACAAATCAATATTGTTTTCATGTCTGGAAGAACAACAGCTGAAATAAAAGTTAAGGTTTCACAGCACAAAATACAATATTACAGACACTATTCAACTGAAATTGTGAATAAATGAAGGAAGTATGTATGCTCACAATTCTACATTAACTTAATAGAGAAAACTGCTTTTTATGTTGATACTAAGACATATACTGCATACACTAGTATTCAAGTCAGTAAGAGTCAGTAAGACATAAATAAATGCATTTATTCAGCAAGGACACATTAAATTGATCAAATGTACTGATTAATCGCATGCATTATTATTTTTAATTAGACTACAGTTTCATTTGTGCAGCATTAATGCAACAGCCAGTGATTACATTTCCCAAGTTGTTTCCTGAGGAAACCTCGGTTTCAGGATGTGCTGAAACTACTTTTTGTAATGAATCAATAATCAACACTGGAAGCCCCAATATCTTGACTGCAACAGTTTGTTCCACTGTTAGAGGAAAGTTACTGTCTGTCACTCCAGGTGAAGTCTCGACTGACTACTGACATACACAGATGTGTCTCTTCTCGTCCTTACACTTTACAAAAAACACTTCCTGATGATTTCAATTAGTCTCCTTTAGCATGTTTTCCAGGAAAATATCTGAAAATCCTTGAAACAAGATCAGATTTTCTCAGTAAACAACATTGCATAGAATATTAAAACTTGTTTTCACAGAATGTGCATTGAATATAAGTATATTTTGTGTCACTGCACTGGAAGATTATTATTGTTATTTTTTATTATTCATCTTGTTTTGTTTTTCCACTCGTTTATACTGTACTTCAAATGGAGCAGCCTGGAGTAGCAACACCATCATATCGGTCTTATACTCCCAAAGCACAACGTTTGTTTCCTTAATCTTGTTAGATGCCTTCCATCCATTATAAATGGTGGTTTTGAAAGTCTGACATCTGACATTTCAACACTTCCGCGTTTTAAACTGCCTTTCATCACAGTCGGAAAATGATCGACTGATGTCAGCAGATCCATCAGCACCCACATGTCTGATCCGCATCCAAGAGACAAATAAGGCAACAGTGTGGGCATAATGTGGGCATAATTTCAGCAATTGTTTGCTTAGCTGGAAATTTCTGCTAAAGTGATTACTGCCCACATAGCTTTTAGACGATTAACCTTTAGGATAGCCACATTAAATAAATGAATAAAACAGCACCTCAAAGTACTCGAAGTTATTAAGCCTGACTTTGTTCATGTCATGGTGGAATGATTAGTCAAGCTTTGTTAACAGAGCAACATTAATAAAACTACAGATGACAAAAATATGTAATCTAAGGTAGTATCAACCGTTTAGAAAATTGCATTTGGTGAATTCAAGACCAGACTGACACACACCAGGACTCAAAATGAACATACGGCTCCCCCTAATGTTCAACAAATGCTTTCCAGGCTGAAATAAATATGTGTGTGTGTATATATGTGTATATATGTATATATATATATATATATATATATATATATATATATATATATATATATATATATATATATATATATATATATATACACACACACACACATATATATGTCTTTACATAAGTTTATACTAGGTCTTCAATGCCAATCACATTCATCTTTTGAAACAAACCTCACGAGTTACTGTTGATGGACACTGAAGACTTTTTCAAGGTTTGCTTTTTTTCTGGCCAAAAATACATTTAGAAAATATGCTAAATATATCCAAATATTTAAGGAAATAAATTTAAATACAGTTAAACCCTCATATATAACAAGATGGAACAAGAAAATACATTTCCAATCTTATAATACATAAAAATCCTTAGATTGAAAATATGTACAAATTTTAGTAATGCATCACGGTTGCCAAAATATTAGAATGATTTCTGAAGGATGATGTGACAAAACACTGGAGTAATGACTGCTAAAAAAAATCAGCTTTGCTATCATGAAATAAATGACACACACACAGAGAGAGAGAGAGAGAGAGAGAGAGAGAGAGAGAGAGAGAGAGAGAGAGAGAGCAGTTCTATAAATGTTAATAGCATTTAACAGTATTACAGTTTTTGCTTGTATTTTTGATCAAATAAATTCTGCTTTGGTGAGCATAAGAGACTTTAAACATTCATTCAAAATTAGGTAGAAATAGATAATCAAAAATACATGCTGAACAATATATTTGTATTTGTAAGTAACCAAAACGTACCTAAAATATATCTGATATCATATTTATTTTTGCCATGTAGGGATAAAAGTACATTTCTTTACATTAGTGTTTCTATGTGTGTGGCTGCATCCATGTGGGTTTGAGATCATAGATGATCTTGCTTTTGCAGCTGTGTCTGATCTTTGTACATGTTAGCGGTTGCACAGTGTGTTAAGTGCCCCCTTCAGCTGTCTACGACTCTCCCCTGAGCCCCAATCACTTACGGGAGACTGGGGAGGCCAAGCTTGACTGCCTCTCCACACCCACTGAGTGCTTAACAACCACGGCTAAAAAAACGCTCGTACAGTACGTTAAATTGTAATGCTTCTTCAGTTCGTGCTAATAGCACTGGTGTCATTGATTTCTTGTCACGCCCCCTCAGCCAGGCGAAATACTAATGGTGGTGGTCAATAAAGCATATGAACTGGACGTTCTCACTCTGCACTTCTATCAAACTCAGCCCTAAAAATAGCCGCCACATTCTGCATCACCACCAGCTTACTTAAAGGAATAGTTCACCCCAAAATGAAAATGTACTCACCCACAAGTCGTCCAAGACGTAGATGAGTTTCTTGATCAGAACAGATTTGGAGAAATGTAGCATTCCGTCATCTGCTCAACAATGAATCCTCTGTAGTGAATGGGTGCCGTCAGAATGAGAGTCCAAACAGCTGATAAAAACCTCACAATTATCCACAAGTAATTCACACCACTCCAGTCCATCAGTTAACGCTTAGTGAAGCGAAAAGCTGTGGCATTTTAAATTTAGACTGTCGCTTCTTGACAAAACATGAGTCCATAATAATGAACGTGAAGTCCATAATAGTGAAAAAGTTAATACTCTATTGTCCTCTTACATCAAAATTCACCAACATTTTTATTTAGAACTGTTTACGCTTGTAAATGGTGCTTGGTCCGTGCATATTTCTCTCCTGATTCAGATGAGACAATGTTTCACTGGAGAAAGCAATATTATGGGTAGAGGACTCTGTAAGCAACAGTTTAAAGTTAAAAACATCTTCATGATTCATTTGTTTCTTACAAACACACAGCTTACTTACTTGTGACATATATTTGTGAATTACTGTGATTCTAGAGATTATCTGTCGCTACTTCTGTTACATTGCAACATTACATACACAATTCTTATTAATTTGATGTCATAAAAATGATCCTTATCCTGAATGTTGCTTTGTACATTTGCATCAACTTTAAAAGAGTGAGCCATTTTTTTCTTTTAAACATTTATTTGATTGTAAGCACAAATGCAAGTTTAAAATTAAAGTCAACATGAAATGTTCACTGATCGTTTTACTTTCATAAGAAAAAATAAATAGGGCTGTACTTGACTTTATTTATCAGTAATTGATTGGATCATAAAAAGAGCATTACATACCAAATGGGAGCCAGGTTTAAAAACAACAACAACAACAAAAACAAAACCACACACAATTACAAAACTGATTCATCTAGAGATATCGCAGCCTTGTTTTGTCACATATCTTTCTGAAAGGGCTCTTTTGAGTGAAGTATTGATCTGTTATATCAAAGCTCAATGCCACGAGGATGAAGTGTAGATATTGCTCCATCACTTATAGTTATGAAATTGCTTTGTCTCAAAACAGAGTTCCTAAAAACATCTATACTGTCAGTTTACTAAAACCCACTGTGTTTCATAATCTTTTCACAAATTCAACATTCACACCAGGGTAGCAATGTGACAGCTATTTTAGAGAACAGCATAAAAAAATTACTAATTTCTTTTAATTAAACAAATGTTTGCATGAATGGTTACATGAAATATGCATGGAAATGGATGCATATTTTGCAGTTATTCTGGCTTAATTAAACAAATTCCTAGTATGATATTGTAAGTGAAGTTTTAAGGGATTCTTGTTGTGTTTTGTCAATGTTGAGAGCTCGATGCAGGCCTTCTACAACAACTCTAAGCAACAGATTCATGTAAAGATGCTGCTGTTCTGATGGATGAAAGCAACTGACTACATTCACACAGTCAGTGTTTGGGACTGACAGATGATTTGACTTGAATCTTTCGAGTTGTGTTAATATCTAATAGCAGATAAAAGCTGTCTTCTTAGACAGGTAGCTAAGATCAATTCCCACCTGTCTTCTAAGAACAGAACAGTCTTGAATAACACTGTAACCATAGTGACAGATAATGTCTGCAAATCAGACTAATTCTCTGATGGCTTACCTTACAAAAATGTACTAGTACCTTTTTTCTATGGATGAGTATCATTGCAGGGCTGACCAATTCTGGCTCCTTTCCATACAGTCAATGGCCAACTGCAAAGCAGTTCCTTTTTTCATGTTCAATGATATTAACAATGGTATTTAAATATTAATTAACATACAATTAATAACATATTGACATACAAAAGTTATAAACAATATCATGCTACTACACTTTAAAACAGTTAGTTAGTTAAATATTGTACGCTTAAACCCGTCAGTTAGTTAACTGTAAGTTACCACAGCAAATATGCTACAGTGAAATTATATATATATATTCTTTTTTATATTTTTGTTATATTTAACTGAAAAATACATGCAATTGTATTTTAATTTTAAAAACTAAATTATATTTTTAATGGAACTAAAATGTACAAATTATCATTAACAGTGAAAACATATATTACATTTAGAAAAATCCCTCTACAGTAAAACCAGTAAAAGTAAGCATCTGGGGAACGTGATTTGATTATATTTACTTATATTTCACGTTGGTTCTTATTTTTTTAAAAGCTATGTTGTCTACATGTTAAATTGTATGTTATGCATTATATTTTGTCTATTCATCTATTCATTTATTTGTCATCGTTTATGACTTTAATGGTCTTGCACATTTAGATGCTACAATGAGACATTTCTACATAAAAAATAAAATTACAACTACCATTGGTGATCAAATTAAATAAGAGATGACCTCACTTTTAACTAAAAGATTGTCAAACCACGTGAAAACAAAGCACTAATGTATTTTCGTTGAATGCGGATGTGTTTCAAAACCTAATAGTATATTCAGGTTGTATCGCGCAGCTGTTCGAACTTGAACGTCCGTTTTGTCCAAAACACTCGTCTGTGTTTAATGTTTCTCGTCAATGCACGCCGACTGGAGGCCCGATAGAAGGCCACTGGGTGTCGCTCTGGAGCAAGAAATGGCGCTGCGTCTCCCCCTCCCCTAAACATCTCCTCTGAGTGTATGCATGTGTGTGAATGTGTAGCGCCGAGAAAGTAAGTCTGTGTTTCCAGCTGACTGCTCGCTCGCTCTCTCTCACTGTGTGTGTGTATGTGTGTGTGTGTTGTCATTATTATTATCCAGTCTGCTCCCAGCTCAGAATGGCCAGATTCACTCAGACTGAGACAAGAAGGGAGCAGCACCCACAGCCGCCCCATCCCGCTTACTCCAGCCTGTTTCTCACTGGACCCGGGGCAGCACCGACCCAACATCCACTCCTCCTAATCCCGCACCAGCACCAGTACGCTCAGATCCCATTTCCTAAACCCATGAACGGGTCAGAATCCATCTCCATTCATCCGGAGAACGGCACCATGAAAGACCAAGATGCCATAAAACTGTTTATCGGGCAAATACCGCGGAACCTCGAGGAAAAAGACCTGAAACCATTATTCGAACAGTTTGGGAAAATCCACGAATTGACAGTATTAAAGGACCGATACACCGGCATGCACAAAGGTAAACGCGTGATTCCCTCAATAAGAGTAGCTATGTGATTTAAACACTTAATAATGTAAAAACTAAATACATTTTAATTTATAATATAATATTATATATATATATATATATATATATATATATATATATATATATATATATATATATATATATATATATATATATATTTATAGTTGCTGTATATATATATATATATATATATATATATATATATATATATATATATATATATATATTGTCTCCTGCACATCATCCATTAGTGACGCGTGCGTTATTGTATGATAAATTGTACGTTTTTTTTTTCAACATTAAATACATATAGCCTAGATAACAGTCTGGTGAAACTGTAATACCAGGCCCCTTTACCCACTATTTGCACTTGAATCGTCTAGAGAGAACTTATTTTCTCTGTCTGAACCTTTGCATTGTTGCTTGTAGGCTATGAATATGTATTTCATATAGGCTAACATGGGAATCTTGCTTTTTTCAACGGCTGTTATTTTGGAACTGGGGCAAAGAGACTTACAGGAAAATTCATGTTCAAAGAGTCTTTCTTTTGCCATCATTTTTAAAATGGGGAAATAACTCCCACCACCCCAGAGCACCCTTGTGTAATCTGACATAGCGACCAGGCGTTTTCATTATGATTAGGCTATATTATTTATATTCTAGCCTACTATATTTCAAAGCTTTACCAAAAAGCTGTTAAGTGATCCAAAAAGGTGCTATGATACAATGAAACACGCACAAATGTTAAAAGAACAGAAAAACGTGCAGGTTCACTTATCTGATAATATTTGCACTTCAAACACGTTCGGTTGTGCGTCATAACGAACTACGGCGCGTTCTACTTCACATCGAATAGCCTACGTCATATATCCCACTCAAACAAGAAGACAAAGAGTCAAATTAAACCTCTATTTTGGTACAACCTCGTTCTTGTCATTTATTCCCCTCAAGCGATGTGTGTCGGAAATAGAATATTCACATTTGTCTTTGTTAGTGTCAGTTACTATTAGGCTTCATATCAGTGGTGTGTTTATTATGCTAATAAGGCTCTATTTGCTTTAGCGTTCATCCACGATATTTAGCCAGTGAGAAGACTGGTTTCATATGGGGTTTAACTATGTTGAACATGCCAGAGTAATGAGAATATTGATTTCGTGGGAGCGAGTTGTGCTTTTTCATTTGGCTACATTATACCAAACTAAAACAGTTCTAGAAAACGATATTCTAGAAAATGTATTCTTAATTTTAGTTTTCTGTGACAAATGTTTAAGCGCTAGAGAGGATATGCATGACAAAATATGGCGTTTCAGAGGAAACTAAGAAAGTAATGTATCTAGGCTACTTACCACAAGTGGACCGTTAGAAAAGCGCGCCAATTCTGACCAGAAATGAACCACACGTGTCTCTCTTTCTTTGATCAAATGGCATCAGTGGTGACATGCAAGTTGTTATATTATTTGAGATTTTAACTTTTTAACCTTTTAACTTAGCAAATAGCCTAATACAAAATAGAAACACCAGGGAGGATCCAATCAGAGTTGACTGTTGCTTAATAATAATGATCCTCTTGGGCATTGATGGATGTCAAGCCTATGGATACATTAGAACACTAAAATATAGAGCTTTTCCATTTGAAGTGCTTAACCCAGAAGAGAATTAAACATTTTCAAGCCACTGGGTTCCCTCAGGAGTTTCCAATGTGGTTTTAAAATTGTGATTTTCCATTTCTAAGTAAAATAAGGTCTATAGTTAATAATACTTGAGACATTTGCATTTTGTATTGCATAAATGATGCACATATGTACTTCAGATGTGGATTTTGAATCCACTGTTTTCTCAAAATTTAAGTTAGTAATAAACACAAGGATGTGAGTTTGAAAAAAAGAAATGAAAACCACTATTAACAAATTTGTGTGTGTGTGTGTTTGTTATGGCTGGTTGCATATTAGTCGAAAGTCCTATCAGTTTTTGCCCATTTTACCTACCAGATTGTACTTGTAGATTGTATGCCTCTGGGACAGGAACTGAATATGAGTTCTAAAGGATCGTACAGAGAATTGGTTCTTCAGGATGGAATTTCTTTTCATCTTATGTATTATTCTAAGGGGATGTGAAGGTAAGAACATGTCAGCAAATATTTGCATACACTTTTTGTCAGTTTATAGAGATTGTGCAGTCTTGCGAGAAGTCTCAATATGGACTGCATTGGTGATGTAGACCCCAAGGTTGTTTAAATGTTTGGCTAAAATGTCGCTGAGGATGCTAATGTAATTATTTTATTTTATTTTTTTGTCAAAAACGTGACAGAGGAGCATGTAATGTCAGTGCTCATTGGCCTACTGTTTGTATATTCACACAATTCACTAAATTTCACTAGATAAACATTTTAGTTTGGCAAAACACAACATTTGTGCATCTGTTTCATCATTAATTTCTGGTTTAGAGGGTTCTCCGGACTAAAGATCAAATGAAGGTTTCAGAGTGGGGAACAAGTTTCGGCGCCAAGTCAGCTTGCTAATCCACACAGGAAAACACAGCATTAGTTTGCTAAGCACGGTAATAAACCATGACCATAATGACGGAGGAGGATTAGCAGCTGTAGTTATTGTCTGAGGTTGCAGTCGTTCAGATCTCTTGGTTTGTCCCTTTACAGTGGCTGCTTCTTTTTGCAATTAAAGCATGCTGTAGTCATCGTAGCCTGCAATGTTCAGTATGAACAACTATTATGAGGTCTGTTCAACTGGCCTAACAAATGCTTTCTCTTGATTTGTATTAACAGGTGAGCTTTTCCCGTTTAGGTTTTTTACCTGTGATCAGTTGAGCTCAGCATTTTATTATGGAGTTGGAAATGGGTTTTACACTCACAGATTTGCCTGCAAAGCTTGAGACACTTGCTATGCTTTATTTGTAATCATATGTGAGCGTGGTATATAGATCTCTTGCTGCATTTAGCATAAATAGACTATTGTTGCATTGCTTTGAAAGCCTCTTACGCACATTTTGCACTCTGCAGGTGAAGATGTCCAAGGATAAACTTGCTTTAGCTCACAATACAAAAGACATGGAGAACTTTCGAACACTATACACAAACATATACAAGATTCTTAAGACCTAAACCTGATGCTGTCTGATTGTCTGTGCATAATGCTGCTCCATTCACATCTGCCACTATAGAGTGCAATACTTAACTGCTTTCAAGGGACCTATTGTTTCTAATGCATTTATGAGGGATTGAGAAATAAGATTGACGTCATAGTAATATTCTTTTGAAGTATTAAACAGTGTTCATTTGCGTCTTTTCTCATGTGAATAGGTTTAACAGTAAGGGTCTTTTTCAAAAGCTGAAAGCCATGCTGCAGAAAGGTTCAGTGCTTATAACTGTAAAGCCTTGTTGGACAGTGATTTGAAAGTAGTTGCTATTTCCAGAATTATAAAGAGTTAAGTTAGGAGTGAGATTGTTCCAAGGCCTTGCAAAAAAAAAACCAACAAAAAAAAAAAAAAATCCCTTATTATTAGAAAGATAAATCTGATTTTGTATGGTTTGCCAAGAACCATTTTTTAAGGATTTTTATTTTGAAGGTCTATTTTGATTTGTTTTCTGGTAAAACCACATGAAATTAAAGTTTTGTGTTTTTTTTTAGTAAACGATGTTAGTTTGGAGGCCTTCTAAAAGCTTAAAAGATGTATATATTACAATTGACCGTTTTTCCTCTAAGTGGACCAAAGATAATGACTACTTATCTTGTACCCACAGGTGTTTACAGTTTGTTGTCCAAAATGGTCCAGAGTAGAATTGTAGTTCAGGCCTGTGATGTAATCTAAAATCTTTTGATGACTGCTGTTTCATCCCAACTTAAAGTTTCAATAGGAAACTTGTCAACCAATTAATAAAAACTGCATTTGTTGAGTGATTTTCATTGGGTCTTTAATAAGATTAGGTCATTGGCTCAAATATATCCAATGGCTTTTTTAAAAGTAGTCTGACAGTCCAAAGACCCAAACATGCTACAAGGCTGAATCATAAAAAATGCAATGCTTCAGCAGCTCTCCTGGCAGGAACTGTAGCTCTGAATGTCAGGATGAAATGTTCCCTCCTCTGCCAGCGAGCTTTACTTTTAGCTACTTGTCTTTTCATGTGAACTGGCCACTTATCTCCCTTTTACCTGCTTTTAAATGGACTCTCCTCTATGCGGAGAAGGTTATTTTTCTTTTAAGCTGGAAAATGTTTTTTTGTTTTTATAAGGCATTACAATTTATCAGGAGATGGCACTTACAGTTGAGTATTCTAGACAACCCTCTGTGGAAAGAGGTTCAGTGACCTTTCATAACATGTCCGTTTTGTGGCCCGAGCATAAAACACAAAAGCAAAATTGTTGATGCGCTATTATAAGATGCTGAGAATCTCTCTCTTGTGACCATTTTTACGGCGCATAATAAGCTGGTCTTCAGATGTGTCATAATGTCCGCTGTGTTTGCTAATAGAAAAACCCACGCGATTCTTTCTGCTTTGTGCTGCTTAACCAGATTGTTCTGTATTTCGAAAACGCCGCTGTAGGATTTGATAAAATTATTATTTTATTCTAAAATTAAGCTTAATTGATAAACACAATAATGTTTCTGTTCAGTTAAATCCTTTTTTGGGTGAGAACTGAAAATGTTATGTCATCAATAACTTCTGCTAATTACTCTGTTTGATATCAGATTAATGTCAAATAATTTTTTTAAATAACAAACATCGCATTTGAAGATTACTTTGCTCTGTTTATCAAACTATGCTTCAAAGCTTAGGTTTATTGCTGTAATTCCAACCACACAGCTCGCTGTTTTTGAAATGTTTGGTGGAACTGCGTTTTTCAACAGTATTGCTAAAGATGGAACCTGCGACCATACCAACAAGTGCTTTTGGGAAACACACCCCAGCCTGCCATAGTAACATTAGCACAACCAATGCAGTAAGTTAAAGTCTCTTAGGCTGACCAAGGGGGAAGTTATTAAAAAACCTGTTTGGAAAACAATCATTACCTGCCGAAAAAAAAAAAAAATCCAGTCTTAGCTGCTTTGCTTGTCTTCCAGACTAGTCGTAGAGGGATTTTGGCTATTTTTCAGCTGGTTAGACTGAAAAATCAGTTGCACATTTGTGATTTGGGGAAAAAAGGGCTACACCAGCGGGTTAAAGAAGTTTTATTCAGCAAGTTATTTTTTTAATGATGCTAGTGGTGTAGAAATTACTGACTTTATCCTTAAAGATGCTAGATTTTCTTGGACCTTTTCAAAATGGAGGTCAATTCTCAGGGATTGTCACGATCATCAGCTGGAGTGCCCATGAACTCCTATAGAGGGCACTCCACTCAGGACTCTGGCATCTTGTAATTACCGAACTCCAATTCCCATCCTGCCTCATACCTGGGACTGATTGCACACACACACCTGCATCTAATTACACACACACAAACCTGCAGCTAATACACACATGTTTGTTTTTGTGAAAAGTGGGTTCATCCCATAGGCGTAATGGTTTGTATACTGTACAAACTGTATATTCTATCACCCTACACCAACCCTACACCTAACCCTAACCCTCACAGGAAACTTTGTGCATTTTTACTTTCTCAAAAAAACTCATTCTGTATGATTTATAAGCGTTTTGAAAAATGGGGACATGGGTTATGTCATCATAAGTCACCTTCTCCTTGTAATTCCTGTGTCATACTCATGTCATTATACAGAGTTGTTACCTGATATGTCACAAAAACAAGAGCACACACACACACACACACACACACACACACACACACATAAGCACCACACTCACACCAACTGTTTTTGCGGAATCTTGTTCTAGCCTAGTCTGTCAATTCCAAGCGTTTCTCCTTGTGTTTGTGACTTTGGATTGTTTATACTGACATTGATTCTCTGCTGCCTGCCCCGAGCTCTGCTTGTTACTGTTGCTGATTCTGGATATCCCTGACATACCTGATGCTGTTTTCTCTGATCATTGCCTGTTTGACCATTCTCTTTATTAAACCACTGCATATGGATCCGAACATCTCTGACTCCATGTTTCAGGGATAAAGTTTATTAGTTACTCTTTTCTGTTTACTGTTTTTCTCAATAAACCTTTACAAGGTCAGTCAGGAGGTACCGTTTTTTCTTTTCTTTTTATGGAGGGAAAGGGAGAATGACGACAGAGAATGAAATGTTTGATACACCAACACGACTATTCTCTCCGACATCTCCTGCAGTCAAACTGTTGTTCTGGTTTTTTGAGATTCCTGAAATAAAGATTTATTGTCGAGCAGAAAATAAATCAACGCTCAATCAGCACGGTTGACTAATGAACAGCGAAAGAAGGACTCTGCTGCCATTGATGAGAACGGCTTGGAAATATGTAAATGCCTCGTTGGAATTTGAGCATAAAAGCCTTTTTCCACTTCCTTTGATCTCAGGAAGGAGGGCATGGCCATTATATCAGTCAGAGAGCTGTGACAAATGGCATGCACACGCACACACAGAGCTGGAGTGGACAGGGAAAAATGACAGTAAGGCAGAAGGCTAAGCAAAATAGATGAACAGACTGAGAGAGATGGAGTGATTGTCAGATACACTGAAAACAAATGGTGCCTTTAATCCGGAGGCACTGGCGGAGTGAGGGGCCCTTCTGACAGGATGGGAGAGCCAGATCCACCCGGCAGACAGGAGAGGGTGGAAACAAAAGGATTTAATATGAAAGGGTAGGTGTGGCGGGGCAGACGTGGGACACTGTCACTATGTTGAGAGTACGACAGAATAAGACTGTGCATAAACATCAGGTTCGCATTAGTATTTGTAAGGGTGTTCAAAGGGCATTCTAGATCAGTAGGTCTGAAGTGGTTTGGCTGAACATCAAGTGATGACCTTATACAGTACCAAAATTGTTTATCGTAATAGGCCTAGTCGTTTTATTATTGAATATCCCCAACAATATGTACAAATATTAACATTATTAACATGAAAAGGAAATATACCTTTCAGTTGCATGATGATTTGATGCTTTGACGTCAACATTTTCCCCACACTTTTAAAACTAGCTAATTAACCCAGTTTGGTTGTATTTATTATTATTATTATTATTAGCGTGATTTTGTTGTTGTTTTTTTCTTTTTCTAGAGTGTTGCATAACCTGTCCATGTGAATTTGATATAGTCGCCAATGGCAGATTATTATTATTATTTTTTCACGGAATATACTAAAGTTTAATTAGATGCATGATGATTTGATATTTTGATGTCAACAACAATAAATATGGAAAGAGTTTTCTCTACACTTTCAAAAATTGGTGTTGTTAACTATACGCAATCAAAGGAATAGTTTGCAACCCACTGGTTGAAAAACACGCAATATAGGATTGGTAAAGATTTGAGTTTAAATTAAGATGTCCGTATAGTATATTAAGATGTTCAAGATGTCATTATAGTAACTTGTTTAACTATCTTATTTCTGTGACATCACATGCACTTGGTAGTGGAAATACGTTGTAGACGAATTTCTCCAGAATCTTTCCCAGATTGCTTCATCGCAATATCCTTTTACAGTCCAGAATGTTATTGAATATGGTTGTTGTTTTTATTTTAATATTGAAAAGTGATGCTACGACATGATCATGGCTGAAAGGTGATCTGGGAGAGGATGTTATTAGTGAGTTTGTTGGACCCGTCGGGGATGTGTGGAGAGGCCTGCTGCTCAACAGGGCTATTAATAGAAATCTGTGGTATTTCCGAAAATAGGTTAAGCTGCCACTGCTGGCATCACTGCTCACATGCCAGCCATCCTCTGTAGACAGAAAGAGAGAGAGAGGAGGAGAAACAGATGTATGTTTTTGGCTGAGGACTTCCCAGCATGCTGCAAGACACTTTATCACCCCGTGATATTTCAAATTCACAACACAATAGTGGATCTAGACCTATTTGAGTCTTGCCATGACAAACAAGTCTTGCATATGTATTAGGAAGCCACTGTTCAGTAAGCGTAGGCGCTTTTTAAAATATCTCTAGTTGCAATAGTTAACACAGTTGTAATGAAACTGTACACTATTTATGCAGTTGCAAATTTTGTTTGCGTTAATGTTTTCATATGGTATTAAACTGAACTGCAATCAATGTTTAATGTGTTTAAAGTTTGATTTGACTTACCGTCATTAGTTATTTCCGAATAATATCAACTTATGATTTCCAGAATGTCATTTTTTGGCACTTAGGTGACGTGCGTATAGTTTTACTCTGGTACATCAAGGTTGAGCATATTTAAAGGCAGTGGCCTAAATGAAGGTTTACAAGACTCATTACAAAGTAATTATGCGAGGGCAGGGACAATATTGTTGTCTGGACTGTAGTGGCTTTCCATGTCACGATTTTTGCACTTATTCGTAATCACAAAACTACATTATTTGCATGTGCTTTAAAGTTTTGCCAGTGAAACATTTCATATGCGTGCTTTTCTGATATTCACTTTTTCTAAGAGCGTACACCTGAAATGCGCACACACTAAAAAGCCTGTCAAACATCACATGATTACTGGACTAAGTTCACTTTTGCGTCTGATTGCACTAAAACTGTCAAAACCACACAAGGTTAAATTATAAACACTGTTGGTTATGAAATTGAAAATAAACAGTTGAGAGAAAAACGGATGCACGTCTGTATATTAAATGCATGCAGCTCTTAAAGCGACAGTAGTAAACACGCTACCGCTTGTCTTTAAAGGATTGGTTTACTTCCAGAATAAAACTTTCATGATAATTTACTCTGCCCTACGTCATCAAAGATGTTCATGTCTGTCTTCAGTTGCAAAAAAATTAAGGTTTTTGAGAAAAATATTTCAGGATTTTTCTCTGTGTTGCAGACTTCAGTGGTAGCCATCGAGCTGAAGGTCCAAATTACAGTTTCAGTGCTGCTTCAAAGGGCTCTACACGATCCCAGTTGAGGAATAGGGATCTTATATAACCATAAATGCACGTCTTGCACTAGCTTGACTTCAAGCATTACGTAGTCACATTGGAAAGGTTACGGGTGA
This sequence comes from Carassius carassius, assembly GCF_963082965.1. Taxonomy (NCBI): domain Eukaryota; kingdom Metazoa; phylum Chordata; class Actinopteri; order Cypriniformes; family Cyprinidae; genus Carassius; species Carassius carassius. The sequence goes on along the minus strand of NC_081802.1, from coordinate 10,198,647 downwards.
CATAAACAGAAGTACCGACCAAGTGCTTAAAAAAGCGAATGTGCAAAGAAAGTCAAACGCTCTATACAAAACAAGGTAAAACAGCGATGTCAGATGAATATGAAGCTGGAGGAGAAAATGAGATGGATTTGATGACCTTCTGCTTCATTACTGAGTTGTAGGACATGATGTGAATTTAAAATATATAGATACAATGATCTAAAGTATTGATACAATATAGTGAGAGAAAGTTAATAAATATGTATTTGCATTATGTCAATTCGTGATCGAATCAGCACAGAAAATCAATATTTTTGAAGTAACTGCACAACAGTTCAGTTCAGTCCTTTGTTCTCTGAGCTAAACTTGAACGTGTTGGGAAAGAGTAGGAGGTGTGAATGATGGGACTGCTCGCAAAGTTGCAAAGTGCTCAGGCGAGAACTGGAGAATGGGGGCATGAAAGCAGATTTAGCGCCAAGACCTTTGCACTTAACAGGCACCTCACAGTTCAAGGCTTGCTCACAATTTAGGTGGGGGGGGGGCAGTATGGGCAAAAACAGTGGTGCAATGGCTCGGCTTTTACTATGAAAAAAAGCCACAGCAAATGGGGGCTGTCAGGAGCGGAGGGAGGGAGCGGCACCTTCAATTCAGCTTGCTTAAAGGTCCCATGACATGAAAATTTCACTTTCTGAGGTTTTTTAACATTAATATGACTTCCCCTAGCATGTATGTGGTCCCCAAGTTTCTAAAAATTTTAATCGGTGTAAATCGAGATTTTACTATCTTTCTCTGCCTTTGAAAAAATGGAAGCTCAAACGGTCTGATCTGGAATCTCCTCTTTGTGACGTTGTAAAGAGAAATGTTACCTCCCCTTTCTCTGCTTTGCCCGCCCAAATATTTACATATAATTCAGTCGCAATGTCAGCACAGGCGTTACAAACAGACTTTTATGATATGGATTCGACAGCACCGGCACAAACAGTGAGTAACAGTGTTCATTAATGCCTGATCTGTGATCAGTGATTTCTGATGTGTAGTTAATCATTCAAGTTCACACAGACTTTCTTTCTAAATCGTTTAATACTGTTTATGCATCAGTGAATCAAGCCAGTGACTAAACGATCAACTTCACGTTGTTTCTCTTAGTAGCATGAAACAAATCTGTTATTTAAATTATGATTTAACTACAGAGAGCGATCAAAGAACGCTCCTTTTTTTCGGAGCTCTCACACATCGCGAGTACATCTGCACACTTGCCCAAACTGCCGTTAAAATGAATGACGCTTGTATGCTGCACAACGGAGCTCTTACTGTATTCATGTGTTTGCTGTTAGTTGTGGTGAAAGCATTTTGTGAGAGAAAACGTGTTGCAATAATGACGAGATCACTGCATTCACGCGATAAACAGACTCTGTCTACTCAGCTCATCACTGCAGCCTTTCATGTGATGGGAAAAGATCGAAAAAATAATTATATAATCAACAAATCCACGATTCGTTAATCTCGACAGCTGTAGTATATATATATATATATATATATATATATATATATATATTTGAGAGGGGTCCACATGTAATACGCATTTCAAATGCAAAGATGTCAGCCAATCAAAACAGTTGTCGTTTACTCGGAGTCTCACAGCAGACACGCCCCTTCAAACAGAGCATTCAAGCCAGAGGGCTATTATCAGGATATAAAAAATGCTTTTTATTTCTAAATTTTAAATGTAAAAATCATACTAACAATATAAGTACACGTAAGGAAACATTAAAAAGCATTTAAAGAAAAGGAAATAATCCATGTCATGGGACCTTTAATTACTGCTATGCCTCTCTACCTCCCCATGAAGCTCTACGCCATTCTTCAGACCCGCAGGCCTCATGGGCCTCTGTCTGTGTGATTGCTTATTAGCACGGGGGTTAGATGCCATTACTTTCCTGGAAGAGAGAGGCACGTTTTTGCTGGGGGTGACTACATTTGACTTCTGTGATTCAGGAAAAACTATTTCACAAGACATCTGAAAGACTGAGACCGCTAGTGAAAATGCTCCTCAGTTTGTATTTAAAATTTATTTTCACATGTAAATGTAATTCGAATTAATTGATTACATTTTAAGGAAATGTTTTTATATAAACAAATATTGTTTTTGCATTTTTTAAATATCTGCATAACACAATAAGAGATGTAATTAAAAGCAGTTCATAAATGAACTAGAAATTGTATCATAATGATTTTTATTTATTATAATTTTTTGAAATGTCCAAAATTTGAAAATTGTATTTATTTCCAGGATTACATGGGAATAAAATCCCAGATGTTCAGAAGAGTGAGGTATAGTTTTGATAGCAGTAGCTACATTTGACTTTATTATATTTTATTTATATATTTATTTATTTATTTATAAAAAAAAAATTGTAATTCAAAGTCAAGTAAAAGTCAAAGTTTATTTATAAAGCATAAAAAACAGCAAGTGTTTATCAAAGTGCTGAACACACATAAAATAATACAAATATCAATGATACAAACAGTCAGCAATACAATAAAAGACCATGAAACAAAAGAGAGATTACTTCAAAACACAAAAACATTCATATAACATATCGAGAAATGTAATTAGAACAATTGATTAATACACAATCAATTTAGTGCATAATGTTTTTATTTATTTATAATTAAAAAAATACTAATAATTTCAAGGTTTAAATGTGAAAAAAAAAAAAATCCCAGATTTTCAGTGTGATGTCAGGTTTTTGTACATCACTCTATTTATATTCCTATTCAGTGAAGCGTTTCATCAGAATTTATTCACCTACATATAGAAAAAGGATTATATTAGCTATAATTTTGAAGTAAAAAAATCCATTCCCTTCTAACTGTGCATCTTCCTTTGTTAATTTTTTAATCGCATTTGATCAAACAGTAGAGATGGTTATCAAACAATGAGGTAGATCATTTCCACACTCTGTCCTTAGGGTGCAGTGTCAGCCGTTTCCATGCGTGATCTTTTTATATCGAGTTTCAGATAATTTCATCATGCAGCCCAAAACTGCGTGCCTAGTATGCAACAGCAGGGCAGTAATCTGTACGTGTTTGGATTTCAATTAGGAATTTGTTGGTGCCTATGGGCTGCAATTGCACTATGCATCAAAGTGAGAGGTTTAGAATTAAAATGTTTCTTTTGCTATCTTGTTTTACTGTCACTTTCTCTCTCTCAAGGGCACACTATCTTTTTTGGATAATATTAGTAGGGTAACTAATTTACCCGGGATATCCTTTGTGAATGCATCGTGAATGTATCCAGTTTGGTTCATGAGAAATTGCAAGATCAGATGTTCAGCACAGATTGAAATGAGCCTGTCTTGGCCGGAGGATTTGAGACATAACAAAGCTTTGATCTGTTTGAAAGCACTACAGGGTTAGGGGGACTGATACAATAATAAATAAAAAAGAACGCAGGTGACTTGCTTGTTTGTCTGTCTCAGCAAGTCGTTGTGAGAGGACAATGTTTTGGCCAAGTCTTATTTGGATTTTAACTGTTCATGACCCCAAGTCACATTCTCAGAGTCCTCATATAGTGGGATTTGAGTAGTTGTCAGCATTTAGGCATTCATATTTGCTGTTCTTTAAAGTGGCATCTATTGACCTTAGCCAGAGTAAATGGTTCATTTAGTTGGACGCAAATGAAAACAAGGCTGCAAGGGACTGAACTCCAAGTTTGTAGTGTTGTGTTCCTGGGTTCTAATCTTACAGCTGACAAAACATTGAAAAAACTCAATATGGTTTATGAAAAATACATGTGACCTACCAAGAAAATATGACATATTGAACAGCCTGCTTTCTCCACCAACATTTATGCTTGCATCAAGTTACTCTGACTAAATTCTGTAGTCATGTAGTGAAGAGTTATATACTATGAATCTTTTAAAGTGTTAATGTCATGGAATTTTAGTTTGAGCTCAACCAGTGGTGTGAGTTTGAATGGGAATTTATGATTCTTTGACCAATAGCAGAGCAGATGAATGAAGTCAAGTTTAGAGGTGGGCATTTTTTCAGAAATGTTATATTTGAATATTTAGGCTCATAAAAAAAAAAAATAAAAAAAAAAAAATAAAAAATAAAAAAAAATATATATATATATATATATATATATATATATATATATATATATATATATAGTCTGTCAGGGATGAATAAATATGACACTAAAACCACCAGTAGATGGCGGCAGAACTCCCATAATGAGTGATTAATTGAATAATTAATTCAAATAATATATATCCATCTACGGGTGGTTTTAGTGTCATATTTATTTACCCCTGACAGTCCTAAACATGACTGGCCGGTGTGTAGTTACTTTCATATTTTCCAACACTGTGATCCTCACTTTGCAGTTTGATTGTTGCCAGTGAGTCTGTTATATATTGGGCAAATCTGAGACTTGCTTTACTCTAAATACATCTACCGGTTTGCACTGTTAATGTCACAAAAACTAATGGGCCCAAGGATCTTCTTCCTGCAAAGTCTCCTGTTCTCTGATACCTGTGGCACAAGGGTTATATAAGTCGGTGTGCAAATGTGCATGTTTTTATGAATTCACATTTGTGTTTCGGGACCCAAGAGGCTCAAAGGCTCTGTGCCACTGTTTGCCTCTCTGTCAGGATGTCAAGGGTAGTCAGGGCTTTCTAGCTGGCCAAGAGTCTCGGACAGGGATGGTTGGCTGATCTGGACTTGCTCAAATACACACACACACTTGAGCACACGTATACAGAAACACACACAGGCACATCCATTGTAAAGCGGACTGGACAAGCTCCCCATGTTAGAAAATAGACTGTCTGTATTTAGCTTGTCTGCAGGGACTCCTCATGGCACCTCTGGCCTTGTCATTGTAAGGGACGCGGAGGCATTGTGCTGGCGAGTGGTAATACTCGATAGGAACACAGTGTTGTGGGTGGACTTGAATCTTGAATTAAATGAAGGCCAGCGCATCTGTTCTTCCTTTTTGTTTCTGATTCAAAGCTTTGATGCTAACATACAAGACCATCTTGGGTCTGTAGCCTTTTACCAAAACTCTCTCTCCCAGATCCACATCCTTTCCCGCTCTGTGTGGTAAGTGAATTAATTAATCAAGGTAACTTTCAGAAACCTTCACTTTTACTGTTCCTCAGTGGTGGAAACAAGAACTTGTGGAATGCGTGACTAACTTCAGTCTTGTGGTTCCCTGCTGGAAAAAGCCATCTTAAACTGGACTAAGCTGGTTCTAGTTGGTCTCCAAACCTGATCAGGTTGATCCGTTTACTATTTTTATATGGTCAGGCTGGGAGACCAACAGCAGGGGTTATTTATTTTTTATATTTTAAGCAAAATTAGCACTATTTGTATGGTGTTCTTCCTTACTACCCTAATAGTACTCATTTGAAAGTAACTATGCATGTTAGTTCCTAAATAAATAAATGTAAATGCTTTTGTCCTGATTGTCTGGCCACTTTGCAACAGAAAGCTGTTTAGTTACTTGAAATGACTTTGGCCTCCCGTCGATATCATGCAGTATTGAGTTCAAGACCACTGTCTATCGAAGTCATTGAAAGTCTCTGTTCCTTTTTGTCACACAGGCTGCGCGTTCCTCACCTACTGCGCCCGCGAGTCGGCCATCAAAGCCCAGAACGCCCTCCACGAACAGAAGACACTGCCGGGGGTAAGTCCACTGCCAGCCTTTTGCCTCACCTCTTTAAGAGGGCCACCATGCCATGCCAAAGTTAAAGCCATATGTTTTAGACAGAGAGCTAAATGCTTTGGAGCAGAAATCAGTCGATAACCCAGCCTTTTAAGATCAGGCTTTGAGCCATTTCATGGTACTTCTCCCTGGGGACATTTGCAGGCATTGATCCGATGCAGGGTTTGTGGATGCAGGGATAGCAATTGTCTATTCATTTGTTCTCTCAATTTTTCCAAACTGCTCCATTTACCCAAAAAGCCAGTGAGTCATTATTGCCCAGTTGCACAAAGTATACCAGACGCACAACAATAAACATAGCGGCGTGCATCGAGAGTGTTTCCATTGAGTGATATGTGCTTCTGAGGATGCCTGGCAATTGCAACAGCATTCAAAGCACAAAACACACACGGAGGTCCGACAGTAGTCTTTGCGGCCATACACAGCCATAGTGAATGGTATAACAATGACATGTTGTTATGCTGCCAAACATATCTTCTGAAGTAACCTGCAGGAAACTTGGATGCACATGGAGCAATGTAGATTCAAATATGGCACCAGCAGTATTGCATATTGCCCCCCCCCCCTTTTTTTGGACCTCTAAATATTTACATTATTTGTTTACAGCATTTGATTGTTTTGTTTTTGCTTTGCTTTGTCTAATTCTGTTTTGCTTTTCGCTTTGATTTTTGTTTTGTTTCTATTCTATATGTTTTACTGTTTTTTTTTTCTTTATTTGACATTACATTTTATATTATTGTTATTTATTTGTTTGTTTATAAACTTGACATCATAGATGGTAATATAACACCAGCAACATTGCTTTTATGGTTTTTTTTTTGACCTTTAAAAAAAGACAATGTCTATATGTGTGTGCCAGGAAATTTGTTGGTTGACCATGTCTTTTTTGTTTTGTTTTGCATTGCTTTGGTTTGCTTTATTATTAAATGATTAAATATTAATGTTTTATTTTTTCATTTTGACATGACAGTTAATATTATTACTATTTGTTTGTTTGTTCAGTAATTTAGCATCACAGATGCAAATATGGCTTTGCTTGAATTTTTGCTTTATCTTGTTGATCACTTTTGCTTCATGAATACATATTATAAAGTATTTTATTTTTTTATTTTGAAATTACATTATTATTATTATTATTATTATTATTATTATTATTTGTTTTTACTTTACATTCTACATTCTGCAGCTTTAGATTATTGTTTGTGATTATTTGTACCAATATCCTAAATACTGTAGTGAAGCTGATTCTTTATTCTTTTTTTAACTTATAATAATAATATCATGAGCAATTTAATTCAAACGTTGGATAATTTTCAGAATTTATCTTTTATTTATACGATTCCTATTTTGTGTCTCTGGTTCATGTTTGTCATCGATTGGTATTACAGAGGTTCTAGAGATTTAAAGTAGAAATATCTATGCGTTCAGAGATGTCTTAAGGTTGCAGACCGTTGAAACCTTTACGTAAGTAGAAGGTTTTAAAGAAGAAGTGGTATCCTACAATCAATTTAGTTGCCACTATGTCAAACACACATCCACACACCTTTGTACCCTCAGGAGAACATTTGAGCCCGAAAGGAGGAAAAAAAAGATGAAGGAGGCGGAAATCAGAATGTGACACATGTCATCTCAGTCTATTTTGAATATCACAACTTCCCCATCGCACTGTGGGGTGAGAGAAACGCACACATGTACACAGATTTGCTGCATGTGTGACATCATTGCATCAGCTTTACTTACCAGAATAAGCTAGCAGGTGTTTGCTGAAGAGTCTGGGAACTAGAAGCGTGTGTTTTTTATGTGCATGTGTTTGCCTGCTAGGAATAGGACATGTTGGTTGACTCTCGTATATGCATATCTTAGTTTTAATATTTTAGCTGTGGTGCTCTAATTAGCATGCTGACAGTGATGCACGTTAGCTTTTACAGTTTGCACTGTAAAATCCTCTCAGGAAAGGGTGCATCTTCTAAATTTAACACTGCAACTACAACTACCCCTGATACCCAGATAATAAATACCCCTGAAACCAGTCTAATTATTCAGGGCATTTTCTTAAAGGGACAGTTCACCCAAAAATATAAATTGACATTGTTTTCTCTCCATCATGTTCTTTTTTTTTTGTCCATACAATAAAAGACAGTGGAACCCAATATTGTTTTGGACCCAACTGACATGACGGTGAACATATAACATAGTGCCAAGAACATAGTGTTCCTGTGGCTCAAGTGGTAGGGCATTGCATTAGCAAAGCAAGGTTGTCAGTTCAATTCCCAGGGAGCACATGTAAGGTAAAAAATGTTAGCCTGAATGCACTGTAAATCGTCTCCTAAATGCATACATTTAATAAAATGACACAATTTTCATTACTGAGTCTTTTATTTTCTCACCCTCATGTTGTTCCAAATCTGAATTTCTTTCTTTCTTTTGCACAACATACATTAAGATGTTTTGAAAATGTTTGCAAACAAACTGTTGAGGTCCTGTTGAGACTGTTGAGACTTCTATTGTATGGACGACAAAAAAAAAAAAAAAAAAAAAATACAATGGAAGTCAATGGCAACCCAAACTGTCTGGGTGCAAATATTCTCCAGAATAACTTTTTTCATGACCTGCAGAAAGAATAACTTCATACAGGTAGGACATGAAGGGTGAATGATGATAGAATTTTTGGTGAACTAAACCTGTAATATTAGTCACTCAGGTAAACCCATGACTAGTCCATTTTAAAACTGTGTTTTGCAAACACGCTCTTTCCTCCGTGTATATCTGCTGAAGTGGCCTGAAGTAAGTCTTGGCCAAAAAGCCTATCCCTAAATCTTCCCCCAACATCCCCGCCTCAATACGTTGATGGTAAGCAGATATGCCAGTTGTTTGTTTGCTAAATCCTGCTTGATATTCAGATGCCAGAGGCTACAGAGTAATTCATGTAAACTAGGGTTCTCTCGGAGAGGATCTGTAAGTTATTTATGCTTGTGTTTTGTCCTTAAATCTTGACTGACCTTGTGTCCCTCTTAGCAAAAACCTTGATGTGAGATGATCAGGAGGTGATCAGTTAGGCTCTAGTGTTATTTATATACCATAATAGTTTCTATTACTATTCTATTAATTCAAAATTAGCTTTTATTTTTATCTTTTCGTAGTTTTATGTTCTTTTGTCACATAATTATTGTTTCATTTATGTTTATGTTTATGTTATGTTTTTATAACTTTCCAGTTAGCAATTTTAGCTGTTCAACTTCAACGTAAATGGCCACTTTTTCTTGGAGGGATCATCTCCAGAGTGCATTCTCACATGCAGCAACTGCCAAGATCGATCAGACAATGTAGATCCTCCCAGTTTAACTCCAGCTGGGATTTCGCAGAGCCTTCAAGTTCAACGTAATGCTAAGAATCGCTTTGACAAGGGGGCACATATGCGCCCCATAATAGGAGTCGGAGGACACCCTGAGGCAGAGGAGGAGCAGGAGGAGGAAGCTGGGTGAAGGCGAAGAAGGGCGTTCTGACAGCTGTCCGCCTCAATACCACACTTCCCCATCAGTGACCTCTGAGGAACATCAGCTCCACAATGTGCGAGATGTGGTGATAACATCACCATGTATACATGGCAGCTTGTCAGGATCATCCAGGGCTAACGGTGGTGATCCGTGTATGTTTGTGCGTAGTGGGATGGGTGGTTGATTTTGTTTGTGTGTATGTCTATTTAAAGGATTTCTGACTCTAACAAGAACCAAACGTACCATTACAAATCAAAATTCGATTTCATGGAATTTTTTTTATTGAGGTCACTCAACGTATTAATGTAAAATTATAACAAGAACACTGGAACTACTACATAAATTAATCTCAGCAGTATTTTAAGTGTATTTATATAAAGCATGCTCCCCTGTTTCCAAGCAGCTGGTGAAAAAGATGATTCATAACTGCAAATTAAATTTGTTGCAATATAACAGCTAACCATTTTTAGAATCTATCTAAATTGCTTTTAATCCACCGATTTAAATTGAAAATAAGGTTATAGTGAAGATGTGAAATGTATTAAAAAAATATGTGAAGATATGTATGTCACGCCTGCCAAAGTGTTTTTTTTTTTTAAATGGATGCTGTACGCCAGCATATACATCCATCAAGACTGAAACAGGACATATCACACTGAGTCAAAACAATGTGAAGGCAAAGAAACCTATTTGTTTTGACATGCACACAACAGCTCTGTCAAGCCTGCTGTGCATTTTAAAATCTAGTTTGGGATGCCATACGTATATAACTACATAAAAGACATTTTCCAACTGCATCCGTGAGAAATCAGGCACGCTCACAGATGTGTCTGTGCAGGAAGGCCAGCCACGCTTGGAGAAAATGAAAGCGGTTTTGCCATGTTTCGGCGTGTATGAGCTCATGCTGTCCGCGGGGCTCCACACCCCTGCTGGAATTGCAAATTCACCTGCTCCTCCGGAGTTGGCTCTGCTCCGCTGCAAATCCGGTGTAATTTAAGGTGTGTGTTTTATGCCCAGATCCATTGCTTGTTCTCACATCCGTCTATGGAAGATGTTTGAACTGGCCAAATTGCGTTTTTGCCAGAAAAAAAAACCCTATCCTAGAAAACATTCTTGCAATTCTCTCTTTTTTTATTCTCTCTCTCTCTCTAAATTTATATACAAACATGCTTTTCAGTGTTTTTCAGATATGGTTATATTAAATGAGTACTTTACCCAACACGGTGAAGATGAGTTTGTTTTTTCATGGGAAGAGATTTGGAGAAATGTAGCATTACATCACTTGCTCACCATTGGATCCTCTGCAGTGAATGGGTGCCGTCAAAATGAGAGTCCAAACAGCTTAACAGTCCATCAGTTATGTTGCCTGTTTATAAGAAAAAAATCTTTTTAGTTTCAAACTATTGGCTGAAAAATACCTCAAGAAGTTATTCACAGACCAGGCTTAGGCATAGTCCCCTTAAATGTAAGTCTATTTTAACTGAAAGAAACTTGACTCATATATATATATATATATATATATATATATATATATATATATATATATATATATATATATATATATATATATATATATATATATATATATATTGTATACATTAGTGAAAAAGCATATTTAATTTTTTTTCTTATGGTTTATAATATATATTATCATATATCATATCTATAACTGTATTTGTATACGTTTTATTAATATTTCTATGTTTTAATGATATTTTTTTTATTTAAGAATTTTATTGTTATAGTTTGAGCAGTTGTAACAGTAATATATACTACTGACTAAAAAGTAAATAAACATAAACATAATTATTTAAAAAATCTTTTAATGTTTATATTAATCGTGACGAGTGGGGCGGGGCCGAGGGACAGGGGAGCGAGGCCGGTGGAGTGATTGGAGATGAACTACACCTGTTCGACCTGGTCCTGGTCCTCTCTCGTCCTTCACTGTCGTCGCTCCAGTTTTATATCCTTCCATCTCCTCCATGGGCCTCGAGACCGGTGGGTCGAACAGGTGTAGTTCATCTCCAATCACTCCCCCGGCCTCGCTCCCCTGTCCCTCGGCCCCGCCCCACTCGTCACATTAATATTGATCTTTTTTATGCTTTTCTATTATATTTATAATCACATCTGATTTTCTTTTGTTACTGGTTTCAATGCTTTAAAAAACCCATTTTATATTTACTGTAAATTAAAAATAGGTTACTTTGTATTGCAATAATTTTTTTTATTTTGATCTCAGGGTTGTGTTATTTTTATATGTATTTCTGACTCAAAGTTAGATAAATATATGCTAGCAAATCAACAATCATTTCGAGTGAACACAAGGTCACAAGCAACTTGTGTTCAGAATATAAATACAGCAGTTTTTGATGAATACTGTGTGACCAGACTAAAAATGGCTTTAAAGTACCATGCACAAACAATAGCAGAGCAAATCGCCTTTATTGTCTAGCCGTTGCTTTTTATCTACAAGGATTCTCCATCTCGCTGATAATCTCTAATATGATTTTCAGCATTTGTTTGCCTTTGAATTTTGGGAAATGTGTACATTTGAGCATATTTCCTGCTGTCTCCCCCCGTCTCTCTCTATTAGTCTGTTTCTCTCTCAAATACGCTGATTCACTGACTTGACAAAAAAGTGAGCTGGTGGATTGTGGTGCTCTCTGATGGGTGGATATTTGCGTCCGGGGTTTGTGGTAATGCAGTTACATGGCCAGCAGTGTGTGATGAATAGAAAGTCTCCAGTGCTGTCATATGAGAAATCACAGTGGAGACTCTGCTTCTCACTTCATGAAGTTTTATAGTGCCGCTTCTGCTGTTATGGCTTCTACCACAATGGAGAGATGCAGATGCATGACTGCAGCGTTACACGGGGTGTGTGTCTGTGTGTGTATAATGGCACAGGGGTGTAATGTACATAGTAAAAAGCTAATGCACTAGAGTGATCCTCAAGGATTTCACTGCCCACGACCCTGAGACAAGAGAATTATCACAGTCTTTCTTTCTTAAAGTGCTGTATTATTTTTTACATTTACATTATTTAAGAATAGCATGATATTGAATGTACAATGGTACTTCTCTAAGTAGTAAGAGAAAGAGTAAAAAACTTAAAAAAACTTTTTTTTGAAAGCTCATTTCCACCACATAAAGGGAAATAAATTGATGCTGTGGTGAATCATAACTGAAGTACCAACTCAAAATTATGATATAGACGTTGAAATTTTCAAATTACGACTCTTGTTAAATATGTCACGTATATCTCATAATTATGACTTTATGTCTCATAAAGAGCCTGTCCTCCAAAAAAAAACGACCATATAGATCGTTGGTGCAAGCACCTTATTACGACCTATATTTACGTTTTAAAGTTAAGTGCCCTCTAGCGGGCGTAAAAATAATGACAGTATCGCGTTGCGTCTGTCGTCATGAAATGACGTATAACGTCATTACCAATCAAAATGCACGTTTATTTAAATGCAATGTGTGGGCTTTTTACACCGATCTCACAGTATTTCCTACATATTTTACTAGGTGGCTTATTTGTTCGAATGACCACACCTAACCCCACCCCTAAACCTAACCCTCACAGAAATCATGCTAAATTATGATTTATTGAGCATATACATTTTCGTGCACATCCGTTCCCTGGGATCGAACCCATGATAGCATGATTAGCGCAATAATCTACCAACTGAGCTACACGAAACGCAAATCAGAGTGCAAATAAAAGAGTACAAAA